>NC_133384.1:9754855-9802925 GCF_049309525.1 Garra rufa | reverse complement strand
TTCAGTTTTAACTGAGGGTGCATTTGACTGCATGAGAAAATGTGAGTGTGGTGTGAGAGTGTGAGAAAAGTGTCAGTTGCAAATTCTGTCCATTAAATTCAAACAGTAAATGGTTTTTTGATGTTATTAAATGAGGAAGTTTACTGTATACGTTATATATGTATGTATATATGTACTGGTAACTGATGAAAGGTTTGATCCACTTCAAATGTTGACTAGTGTAGATAAATATAGTCTGAACAGATGACATCAACTTTAGTTTCCAAGAGATACTGTAGCTTGCATGTACTGTAAGTAGGCATAGCAACTTAATATAAATGTAAACTGCACATATCAGTGCATGTGTGCCATACTGATTGGGTTCCAGTGGGAAAGACAGATTTCACACAGTATTATATCTTATGCAGCACTTCTTTTTGGTCCTCAAATCTGATTGGCTGAGAGGAGTGTGATATTCCTGATATTGGAACTCCACTTGCGGTTTTCTCACTGCGAGTGTCATGGTGGATGCCCGAATCCACTATAATTTTAATACATTTTTTGTGACACGGAATGTAGTTTTAAGAGTTTTAGGTGAGAATGTACTTGTTTAGACTTAAAATATGCGCTTTGTAAATATAAAGCATGTCTATTTGAAAATTTGCTTCAAAGTTTTCATGAACCTGACAAGAGCAGCCTCACCTCAGACAGATTTTCTGGAATTTGCTACTGGCTCTGATGTCTCTATAACGGTTAAACATGGGATATAATTTACTCATTTGGTCTCATTAATTTATTATTTGTTTTTCATCATGTTATAGATTATGTTAAATTGAATGCTGTATGTCAGAGCGCTGCCTTTGTACTTTTGACTGAATTGCCTAGCAACTTTTATGATGGCAATTGTTGTTTATTAAATATTATTATTAAATATTATTTTAAATTAATAATAGTAGTATTTAATAATAGTATTTAGTATTGGGAAAGGGAAATGGTGTGTGTGTGTGTTGGTGATAGTGAACTTAGTTACATAATTCTGCCATTAGATGACAAATGCATATTAAAATACATATTTCATACATCTCAACTTAAAGTGCCCCTATTATGGTTTATGAAAGGTTCATATTTTGGTTTTTGGAGTCCCCAATAAACCAAAAACACTTTCATTGTTTTAAAATATGCATTTATTTTTACCTTATTTGTTTAACGACTCCCAAACGATTCGCTCAACAATTAATTTCCTCCTTTGCGTGACTAATATGCGGTGATTGTTCCGATGAGTTTGTACACCAACTTATTTCTCTATTCTTTATCATAACTCCAAGTAATAACAACAACAAACATGCACTATTCATCAACACATTTCTACACAACACACACAACTAAATATGTATTTTGCATGCTACAGAGTACATGAGAGCAACCATTTTTAAAGGATTACTCCACTTTCAGAAAAAAAAAATCCTGATAATGTAATAATTTCCTAAGCCCATGTCATTCAAGATATTCATGTCTTTCTTTCTTCAGTCACTTAGAGCTTGAAAGGTAATTTTCAAAAATCCATCATAGGGGCACTTAAAGAACTTAGAACATTTGTAAAAGCAAAATGACTAATAAATAAATAAAAATTACATTATCTTATTTAGCACTGTTTTTTCTCTTTTTCTTTTCATACTGCAAAAACTGCTTTTCTTACTTTTTTTTTTGTCTTGTTTCCAGCCAAAATATCAAAAACTTCCTAAATCAAGAAGGATTTACTAGATGAATAAAAAAATTGTTTTCAGAAAAAAGCAAGTCAAAATCAATTGCATTTTTAGCTTGAAACAAGCTAAATAATCTGCCAGTGGGGTAAGAAAAATAATCTTGTATTCTGTTTAAAATAAGATTTTTTTTGCTTATCCCATTGGCAAAAACAAGCAATAACTCACTTAATTTTGACTTTTTTTTCTGAAAACAGAAAGAACATATTTTAGATATTTTAGCTGCAAACGACAAACAAATCTAAGTAAGAAAAGCATTTTTTGCAGTGCAGTAAGTTCAGTAAGCCTTTCTTTTTCTAATTTATATATTTACACACTTCCTTCCCCTGCTGCAACTACTAATGGCAGAGGTAAACATCAGTATATATAATGTAAGTCTAAATAAAAATTAATACAAATAAACTTGTAATACTGCCAGCTAAAATCTCCAAATCATGACATCTAGTGTCTAAATAGGCTGCATTTTATAGTAGCTGTGTAACTGGACAATACACATCAGTTCAGACAAAACACTTACTACTGTATTCATGATGAAGAGAGTCCAACATTTCTGGCATAATGCAGTCAAAATGTATGCATGGAAGGTGCTGCTCAAGTGCTCTGCTGATTTTAGCCATTCGTTACTTGTTTATGTATTTATTAGCATTTCTATGGCAGAAAAAAATTATCTGTAGGAGGTAAAAATAAAGAATTTCTATTTGTAGCTGTAATAGTCAAATGTGGCCACTAGAGGTCCATGTTGCTCTGTTTTAGTTATTGGTCCTCAACAAGCACATAATGACAGCTCTTTTACATCACATTTTTCTCTAAAATATTTTATTCACTGCATTTTTCAGCTCTCCTTGTGTCACAGTTTGGCTGGGTTGAGGAGTAGAGATGGAGGAGGAGAACCGGAGGAAATGAAAATATATGAGTTTATTAAATAAAACACTGATTATAACAACAAACAAACAAACAAAAACCTGGAACATTAAACGGGAACATGTAACATCAACGACGGACAGCAGGAAGTGATCAGACACAGACTTAAATACACAGAAACGGGGCGTGGTAACTAACGAGATAACAAGATGACGAGGGGGAAATACAAATATGGGCATAGACTGAACCAACTAAGAACAAACCAAAAGGGGGAGACAATGACTAAACCATAAGTACTGGAAACAGAGGGGGAAAAAACACTAGGAAAACAGAACAGGACAGGACAAAATACTGACACCTTGCTGATTTTAAATGAAAATACGCATCGTTGATTTTACTGCATTCAAAAGAATTCCTTATAATAAAAATAAATTTGTGCAACAAATTATTCCTGATATATCTGATTGCCGGAATAAAAGAACATCATTTTTTATTTTCGTCATTATTCTATAGAATAGTTTTCAGAAATTTTTTGTGTGTGTGTCTTAAAGGCAAAACAACCATTGATACATGCGGTTTAAAAAAACTATAAGAAACATTTTTTTCTTGTAGAGATTCTCTAAATAATAGAGTTGGGGTACTCGGACTTGTCACGGACTCGGATGCATTTTGACTCAGACTTGACTCGGACTCGAGCTTTTCGTACTCTGGAATTATTGCCGAGTCCAGGGACAGTTGGAAATTTTACTGACTCAATACATTATTATGAAAGTGACATTCAGTATTCACACGTATTTAAAAGTCTTGCCAGTACTTAAAAGCCTGCTGGTTTCTTTGCAAACATAAACACCCAAAGCGGGCTCACCAAAAGCGCCCCTTAGTCAGCATGTGAATGTTGAAATAAGCATTCTTTTGCATGTTATTGCTACACGCTAACACGAAAAGTAATGTCAAAATGCACCATCTGGGAGATTATTCATGCAAATGCAGTCGGTTTTGTCTTGAGTGAATTTGAACAGTTGGGAGAAAAACAGATGTGTCAAAATATCTGTACATCCGGTCTTAAAGCTACAGCAGCGTAAACCTGCTGCAGCAGACTGCGTCATATTACATTTACCTATTTTATCTCACAATCCAGAATTTTTTTATGTCGTTTTTATGTTGTATTTCGGACTTTATTACTCAATTTAGAGTTTGTCAGTTATAAGGGAAAAAATGCCAGAAGTGTGGGATTCATTTATTCATTAATTCTCATTAATTTTGTGCTGAAAAGGGAAAAGGGAGGATGACTTTTCTTATCAGAATTGAGAGATATAATCTCGGAATTGTGAAATTTTTAAATATAAACTCCAATTTACTTTTTTTACTCTTTTAGTCTCTGTCTTCCATAGACTGCTACTTAAAAACTGTCACTAACCCTCACAGCCTCATTTTCATCCAAGAAAAGTCAAGTCCTGTCCTGCCCTATAATTTTTCACATTCTGAAAGCTATTTCACTCGGAAATATGTCACAATACATAAGCTATAACTTCTGTTACATGACTTTTAAGTTTGCTGAGCAGGACACTAATTATGAGATGGTGTGAAATCAAAATGGTTTGCTTTTGTTACATTTAAATTATCATTGTCTTATTCTAGTTGTAAAGGTTAAAACAAGGTTAAGATACTGACAAACAGTAGTGTTTAGTTGGACTCGGGCTCGACCCATTTGGACTCGGACTTGACTCGGACTCGAATGGTTAAAGACTCGGACTTGACTTGGACTCGACTTAGGTGGACTCGAACGCAACACTACTAAATAAGTCAATGCAATAGTGTCTTCAGAATGGTAAAGTGCATGTTCCTCCTTTGCTTTTGTTTTGAAAAATGACATAGTCCTAGTGATACTTCCTATATATATATATATATATATATATATATATATATATATATATATATATATTATATATATATATATATATATAAGAAAAGATAACTGATCATTTCAGATGCATTGCCGGTCAAAAAAAGTCATGTTCAGAATAAAGTAAAAACAGATTCTATCCTCCTTTGCTCAGTAATTCATGGGAAATGTAATTTGTCTGATAACCTGCTGAATAATATCAAATATACAGTCGTGGCCAAAAGTTTTGAGAATTACATAAATATTGGAAATTGGAAAAGCTGCTGCTTAAGTTTTTATAATAGCAATTTGCATATACTCCAGAATGTTATGAAGAGTGATCAGATGAATTGCATAGTCCTTCTTTGCCATGAAAATTAACTTAATCCCGAAAAAAACTTTCCACTGCATTGTTAAGAAGGCTTCAGGGCGTCCAAGAAAGTCCAGCAAGCGCCAGGATGGTCTCCTAAAGAGGATTGAGCTGCGGGATCGGAGTGCCACCAGTGCAGAGCTTGCTCAGGAATGGCAGCAGGCAGGTGTGAGCGCATCTGAACACACAGTGAGGACAAGACTTTTGGAAGATGGCCTGGTGTCAAGAAGGGCAGCAAAGAAGCCACTTCTCTCCAAAAAAAAAAAAAAAAAAACATCAGGGACAGATTGATCTTCTGCAAAAAGTATGGCGAATGGACTGCTGAGGACTGGGGCAAAGTCATATTCTCCGATGAAGCCTCTTTCCGATTGTTTGGGGCATCTGGAAAAAGGCTTGTCCGGAGAAGAAAAGGTGAGCGCTACCATCAGTCCTGTGTCATGCCAACAGTAAAGCATCCTGAGACCATTCATGTGTGGGGTTGCTTCTCATCCAAGGGAGTGGGCTCACTCACAATTTTGCCCAAAAACACAGCCATGAATAAAGAATGGTACCAAAACACCCTCCAACAGCAACTTCTTCCAACAATCCAACAACAGTTTGGTGAAGAACAATGCATTTTCCAGCACGATGGAGCACCGTGCCATAAGGCAAAAGTGATAACTAAGTGGCTCGGGGACCAAAACGTTGACATTTTGGGTCAATGGCCTGGAAACTCCCCAGATCTTAAAACTTGTGGTCAATCCTCAAGAGGCGGGTGGACAAACAAAAACCCACTAATTCTGACAAACTCCAAGAAGTGATTATGAAAGAATGGGTTGCTATCAGTCAGGATTTGGCCCAGAAGTTGATTGAGAGCATGCCCAGTCGAATTGCAGAGGTCCTGAAAAAGAAGGGCCAACACTGCAAATACTGACTCTTTGCATAAATATCATGTAATTGTCGATAAAAGCCTTTGAAACGTATGAAGTGCTTGTAATTATATTTCAGTACATCACAGAAACAACTGAAACAAAGATCTAAAAGCAGTTTAGCAGCAAACTTTGTGAAAACTAATATTTGTGTCATTCTCAAAACTTTTGGCCACGACTGTACTGCATTTGACAAGTAAATCCATGTATTAGTCAGTTCAGTCAAAGTCAGTGATATAAAACATGTAAACCTATTCTTTAACAATCATAATGGCCATCCACTGAGCTCAAATGCCTGTGAGTGAGAGTGTCAGTAAATTCTATTAAAGTCTGTTATAGCATAGAAAGTCTATAATAACACAATATGCACTGAGCTGTGCTCCTCTGTTCCGGCACTTAACCTTTTATAAGTATCATATTCAGCAATTGCCATTTTAACACATTATATGAGGCGTGCTAAAGCATTTGGAATTTATATAGAGTAGAAAACATTAAAATCCTTCATTAAAAACCTTAAGCTTTATTTTAATAATTTATCATTTTAGTTAAAAATAATGAAATTTGTTTTTTGAGTAAGTAGATAAAAAACATATTCACTACCGTAAAAATAGGACACAAGTACTGTATTTACATCAAGGAATTTTCCGTATTGATTTTCTTTAGGATGTTTTAACTATATTTTGAATTTTGCATTGCATTGGGTTGTGTTTTAGAGTTAATTTAAATATAGGTAAAAATATAGGTAAAATTACTGAATAATGTCCTTTTTTGTTTTACAGTGTAATCGTGCAAACAAACAAACGAACCAATAACACACTGGGCTGTCGGTTGAATTTTTAAAATTATTATTATTAAAGAAGAATGATCAAGCATTACAAAAAATGTTAACATGTAAATCGAGATGCACAAAATAGAAGAGCAATCTTAAACTGTAGAACAATGATTAAGAGGAATAAATAAATAAATTGAAAAACTAATTCTAATAATAAAGATAAAAATAGAAACAACTAAACAATAGTTCAAATTTTCTTCCTTTTTCTTTAGGACATATTCAAAGACCTATACCAGAAAAAATTATTCTCCATGAAATCTAACAATATGTCATTCTTTTTGTTATTAATTTGCATTACAGATTTTTTCAAAGCTTCTATTTCTAAAAATTTCTAAAAATTTCTGTTCATGAATATTTACCGTGCAAAATTAAGTTAACGACATAATCTTTTTACAATCTTTGTATAATTGACATTTATTTACAGAAATAAAAGGCACTAACATCAGATCAAAATCTCATCCTCAAAAATCATCCTCATGTGTGTTAGAGAAAATGCAAGTATTACAATGCCAATGAAATTAGAAAGAGCTACTTTACATGGGTCAATTTTGTGAAGTATTTTGAAATGCACCTCTTTAACTTTGTTTAAAATACAAAGTTTGTAAGGATTTGATTTTATTAACATCAGGAATTTTTGCATTCCAAAATCTTTTTTTCACTATGGGAGATTTTATGTTTTGATTGCAAATTTGGTCTAATATTGCTATTACTACAAGAAAAATATTTCAGGACAATCAACTTTTAATTCTGGAAGTATCTTTTCAGAGGTGATTATTTATTAGTTGTATCAACCCATTTGGGATAGCGTTAACCACTTGTTGAAATTCTTTAAAGGGAATGGGAAGGTTGTATTTTGTAAAACAAAATAATAAAACATAAAATAAAATTATAAAAAAACAACATAGAAACAACTAACCAATAGTTCAAAATTTCTTCCTTTTTCCTTAAGACATAGGCCTATTCAAAGGTTGCAGCGGGGGAGCTTTACCAGAAACAATTTCTCCATGAAATCTAACAATATATTATTCTTTTTGTTATTAATTTGCATTAGAGACTTTTTCAAAGCTTCCACTTCTGATAAAAAATAGACTTCGGTATGCATTTTGCAAATTTACCTTGCAAAATGTAAAAGTTAACAACATACTCAATCATTTTACTTTTATTGGTCCATGGTCACATATTTATCTGTGCTGAAGAGCAATGAAGTAACAGAACTCCACTAGTAACGGAATATTGCAATATTATGTTCCAAGCACAGATGGCGATAGAGAGGTTAAAGTTCCAAAGTGCATCTTTAGTCTTAGACTGAGCTGTCACTCTGCAGGATTGCAATCTGACAAACATGTATTCCACATAACTGAAATAGCTATACAGTATTCATTTGATTTTTTTTTCTCTACAGTTACATAGCAGTACTATATGAGTTGCTTATTTAAATCCAGTGTTGGGGAAAGTTACTTTTAAAAGTAATGCATTACAATATTGAATTACTCCCTAAAAAAGTAACTAATTACATTACTTAGTTACTTTTTATGGAAAGTAATGTGTTACATTACTTTGCATTACTTTTTAAATCTGGGCAGGGCTTGCTTGTTTGTTTTTAATATAAAAAGTTGTATTTTTGTCAAATGTAAAAGCCTTTTCACACCAAAAGCCTCAGGCTTAGAGAAAAGTAAATTGACGTCTGTCCAGTAGACCGCAGAAGAACAAATGTCAACTCTTCAGCAATAAAAAAGGAAAACAAATGTTAGATTATCTTGAGTAATTTTTGCTTATTGGTATGGATGAATTGGATCATCGAAGGTTGGCAGCAAAGACATCGGTTAATAAAATGGGATTAAATACATAAAGGATATTTGTATTATTATTTAATTATTGCAGGTTTGCATTGAATTTGACTGTTTTTATTCATTTTGAGGAATACTGTATCTGTTTTTTTAGTGAGTGAGATGAATTAATGCATGTTCACATTTATTCTAGAACTAAAGTAACATCTTACTCACAATTTCTCTCAACATGAGGACAGGAGAGCTTTTAATCAATAAATGAGGGGAAAAGTAAAAGGCATTACTTATTTGAAAAAGTAACTCAGATATTTTCTTGTCAATTAAAAAGTAATGCGTTACTTTACTAGTTACTTGGAAAAAGTAATATTATTACGTAACTTGCGTTACTTGTAATGCATTACCCCCAACATTGTTTAAATCATAAATCAAACATTTTTTTTCTCCCTGTCATGATGCAGAAAACGAAATTATGTCATGGGTGTTTCAATTTCAAGCAATGCATAGTTTCGCTACAGGAGTAGGCATATTGTGCAGTAACAGAACTTGGGTACAGCTAAATAGTATGTTTTTGATAAATATAAAATATTTTATATTAAAATATGTTTATATTAATATATTTTAGATAACTACAAAACCCATTGGATAACTCCAGGCACACTCTAGGCACAGTTGATCTTGACAGTCAATATAACTAATGATGTTTTGTGGGAGGAGCCAAGCAGGAGGCGGAGTCATAGCGGTGCGCTGCAGAAATGCCGTCTGCTGATTGGCTGATGTCCGCGGTGCTGATGCGGGAGAGACTGCGCGCTCTGCGTTCTCCTACTCGAAATGGATTTCCACCGGATCTTTCTGCACGGGATTATCGCGTTTGGCGTTTAGGATCGCGGTTGGAGTTGGAGTATGATTCACAGACAGCTCATACTGTCCCAGGTAGGTGTATTTGAGCTCGCGCTTTATTGTCCGTGTATGTGTGTGAGTGAGTGCCATTGAAGAGCCAGTTAGCGTTCTGCAGACGCGCGTCAGTCGTTTAGAGATGTCGTTTGATCAATTTCGATTGTGTGTTTAATTCCAATGGGAATTCTTTACCCCGTGCTACTGGTTCCAGTGGGATCTCTCTTTCTCTTCTTGTGTCATTGAGCTTTCCTCTCTTCCCTCCAATCACGAAGCGCATGACAGAGTGATGCTGACACGCATTTGAGCATGATGCTGTTTACACACTTACACAAGACGACAGGGTTCACATCTGAACAATATGCGACCCTGCAACGCAAAACCAGTCATAAGGGTCAGTGTTATCTGAAAGCTGAATAAATACGCTTTCCATTGATGTATGGTTTGTTAGGATAGGACAATATTTGGCTGAGATACAGCTATTTGAAAATCTGGAATCTGAGGGTGCTAAAAAAATCTAAATATTGAGAAAATCACCTTTAAAGTTCTTAGTGATGCATATTACTCATCAAAAATGAAGTTTTGATATATTTACAGTAGTAAATTTATAAAATATCTTAATGGAACATGATCTTTACTTAATATCCTAATGATTTTTGGATAATTTTGACCCATGCAATGTATTGTTGACTATTGTTACAAATATACCTTTGCTACTTACAACTAGTTTTGTGGTCCAGGGTCACATATATAGACTATCTTAAGAGCACAATAATATACTATATATAGTATATTATTGTGCTCTTGATGCTGAGAATCTTAACCACGAGACTCAACCAAAGATTCTGGCATTAGAAACAGTGATCTCCTTTTCTATTTTCTTCTTTTATAATCGGTCGGATATGGCCATTATTACTAGATAAATACATTTTGCATTGTGCAGTTTGGATGACAATGCAGTTTTAACATACTTTTTTATCCAAGATTGTAATTTTATGATGCATACATAATTATGACCAAGAAAAACCCAATCATAAACGCTTTTGTCACTTCAGAAGTGCTGGATGAACTGGTGAACTAATACCAAATGTGACCCTGGACCACAAAACCAGTCTTAAGCGTAATTTTTTTTTTAAAAATTGAGATTAATACATCCACTTATTCCATTGATGTATGGACAATATTTGTCTGAGATACAACTATTTGAAAATCTGAAATCTGTGGGTGGAAAAAAAATCTAAATATTGAGAAAATCACATTTAAAGTTGTCCAAATGAACTTCTTAGCAATGCATATTACTAATCAAAAATTAAGTTTTGATATATTTATGGTAGGAAATTTACAAAATATCTTCATGGAACATGATCTTTACTTAATATCCTAATGATGTTTTGGCATAAAAGAAAAAATTATCATTTTGACCCATACAATGTATTTTTGACTATACCTGTGCCACTTATGACTGGTTTAAATGAATCCGGATGATATAATGTGAGGACTTCATTATTAGCTGTGTGCCAGACAGACTAGAAGTTTATAATTATGCCTTTCAGTCAAAACAGAAAACTGTGTTCATATGTTTCCTGTTCCACTTTTTATGGATCTGATGCCACACTGTTAATTATGAGAATGATTTATGAGATTGCTGATGCAGTGGCTTTGGCCTTTATTGGATGTGAGGTTAGGATTGATGGTCAGGGTTGCCCATGAGGTTCATCAAACAGGCCCGAGCCGCGGGTTGGTATTTACCCTGGGCACTCTGGGACAATCGTGGCTTGGTAAATGCATTTACAGATCCAAACAAACACACACATTTGCATAGCTATCTCAATGGGCACATACCACAGTCTTCTTGTTTTGCAAAGGCAAAATAATATATATAAGGTCTTAAAACTTTTAAACCAGAGCATAAAGTCATGCCATTAAATGTTGAATGCAAAAACATGAATCAACCACAGTTTTTTTTTTTTTTTGTCTTGTTTTTCAGTTTAAATATCTAAATGTCCTTAAATCAAGATTCATTTACTTGCAAATGAAGAAATTAAGTCTTGTTTTTTGAGAAATTGAACAAAATGAAATGAAAATCGAAATGAAATCGAAAATGAAAATACATTTTCCCTTTTAATTAAGTAGTTTTTTCTGCTGTCTACACACTACCAGTCTAAAGTTTTTGGCTAGTAAGATTTTTAATGTTACAGCAATACAGCAAAAGCAGTAATATAGTGAAATAATTTTACTATTTAAAATAGCTTTCTATTTGAATACATTTTAAAATGTAATTTATTGTAATTTAATAAATTCCAAAAAAAAATGTAATTTATATCACATGATCCTTCAGAAATTATTCTAATATGCTGATTTGCTGTTTACGAAACATTATTATTATTATTGTTATCAATATTTAAAACAGGTATGTACTGTACATTTTTTTCAGGATTCTTTGATGAGTAGAAAGGAGTCGATTTATATTGTTTTTTTGGAAAAGAAATGGTAGAAATTAATACTTTTATTTAGCAAGGATGCTTTAAATTGATCAAACGTGACGATAAAGACGTTTATAATGTTACAAACGATTTCTATTTTAGATAAATGCCGTTCTTCTTAACTTTCTATTCATCAAAGAAACCTAAATAAGTTCTACTCAGTTTTCAACATAAATCTAATAAATGCAGGCTTAGTGGGCAGAAGAGAATGCATTTAAAAAAGCATTAAAAATCTTTAAAATACTTTTGACTCTTAGTGCATATTGACATCAGGATATTGAGAAAATTTTACACTATGATTAATGTTAGTTGCATGACTTTATGACTTTTCAGCATATTTGAATGATTTGTGAAGGATCATGTGACACTGAAGACTTGAGTAATGATGCTGAAAATTCATCTGCGCATCACAGAAACAAATTACATTTTAAATACATTCAAATAGAAAACAGCTATTTTAAATTGTAAAAATATTCATGTTTTTACTGTTTTGGCTGTACTTTGGATCACATAAATGCATTTAAAAAAACATTAAAAATCTTAAAAAACCTTTGACTCTTAGTGCATATTGACATCAGGATATTGACAAAATTGTACACTATTATTAAAGTTAGCTGCATGACATTATGACTTTTCAGAATATTAGAATGATTTCTGAAGGATCATGTGGCACTGAAGACTGCAGTAATGATGCTGAAAATTCAGTTTTGAAATCACAGGAATAAATTACATTTTAAATACATTAAAATAAAAAACAGCTATGTTAAATAGTAAAAAAGTTTTAAATTTTTTACTGTTTTTGTTGCACTTTGGATCAAATAAATGCATTAAAAATCTTTAAAAAAAAACTTGTGACTCTTAGTGCATATTGACATCAGGATATTGACAAAATTGTACACTATTATTAAAGTTAGCTGCATGACATTATGACTTTTCAGAATATTAGAATGATTTCAGAAGGATCACGTGACACTGAAGACTGCAGTAATGATGTTGAAAATTCATCTGCACATCACAGAAATAAATTACATTCTATTAATTACATTACTCTTAGTGCATATTGACATTAGAATATTGAGAAAATTGTACACTATTATTAATGTTAGCTGCATGACATTATGACTTTTCAGAATATTAGAATGATTTCTGAAGGATCATGTGACACTGAAGACTGCAGTAATGATGCTGAAAATTCAGCTTTGAAATCACAGGAATAAATTACATTCTTAAATTATTTAAATAAATTCAGCTTTGAAATCACAGCAATAAATTACACTTTAAAAATTTTTAAATAGAAAACAGCTATTTTAAATAGTAAAAATATTTCTGATTGTTACTGTTTTTGCTGTATTTGGATCAAATAAATGCATAAAAAAACATTAAATCTTAAAAAAAAACTTTTGACTCTTAGTAAATATTGACATCAGAATATTGAGAAAATTGTACACTATTATTAATGTTAGCTGCATGACATTTTTTTTTCTATCAGACTAAATCTGAAAAGCAAAACCACAGCGGCCCCTGAACTAATGAGAATACTTTGTCTTTTGTGAAAGCTCATGATGGCTGCTAATGGGAAATGCACAGCGTGCCAGAGGGAGCGTATGATAACTTCATAAGCTCTCCTTACGTGTGGAGCTGACCTATATTTGCTGCGATCCTCACGTGTTCGAGCGCCGTCACGCTCTCCTAACATACGTAACGTCATCATGCCCCTCTTTGATTTCACAACACTCTCTTATCGCTCTTTTGTTGTTGCTTGATGGAAAAAATAGTGTGGAATATTAGGGTCACAGTTCCTTTTATATTATGAGGAGATCCTCGTGTGTTTTCATTCATGTTCAGTTGATCTGTAGTTGTACAGATGGCTGAGAAACCACACACACACAAAAGCCTTTTTTGTCCTTAGTCTTGCTTATTCGCACAGATGCAGAGGTCACCGGAGCCTTGTGTAGATATACTTAACATAATAATATCTTCATTGTCTTTCTCTTGTCCTCTGTGGGTCTTTGTTGTCAAATTCCTAGCGGATGCTTTCTGGTTGCGATGTGTGTATTTATATTCAGGCTGCCTAGATGAAGATACACTGCAAAAAATACTATTCTTATTAAGATTTTTTGTCTTGTTTCCAGGCAGAATATCTAAAAATTCTTAAATCAAGAAGTAAAAATGATTTTCTTGTTTTTAGAAACTAGTCAAATTGAAGTGAGTTTTTGCTTATTTCAATCAGAAAACAAGATTATTTTTCTTAGCCCATTGGCAGATTATTTTAAGCAAAAATGCACTTAATTTTCACTTGTTTTTTCTGAAAACATGAAAATAATTTTTACTCGTCTTGAAAATCCTTCTTGATTTAAGAATTTTTAGATATTTTGGCTGGAAACAAAACAAAAAATCTAAGTAAGAAAAGCATTTTTTGCAGTGTAAGAGACTGAATGTATTTCAAAACTGTTTTATCTGCTTCCTGTTTCAAAATTAGTTAATTAAAACTACAATATTACTTAACATTGCATCAATCTAACTACATAGGATGCATTAGCGACAGTATTTTTTAAGGTCAAATAAAAACAAGTGCATGATAAAAAATAAATAGCTTCAAGTTTTCATATAATAGTTTAAGTGTTCCATTATATTGTATATTATATTGTTATTTTGTTTCTGCATACTTTAAAAAATATGTTGTAGTTGATCAAGTATATTTTGAAAGTTTGTTTATTTATTTATTTATCTATTTATTTTAAGACATTTAGGCAGATTTATTCCCCAATTAACATTACTGTACTTTGGAAGAAAAATAATTCAATAATATTTTACCACTTCAGTCTTTCGACTTCAAATTTTCATGTTTAATTCAATGTGTTACTTGATTTCTTTGTAATTAATTATGAAATTTACTGGGAGTTTCTGAGTGAAATTGTTTTTGTTTTTTTCGTCAGTAAAAACTAAATCTGTCAAAAAAAAATATATAATCTGTTGACATACACTACCAGTCGAAAGTATTTTGGACAGTAAGATTTTTAACAGCAAAAAGCTGTAATGTATTACAAAATCTGTAATAATGTGAAATAGTTTACTATTTAAAAAAAACACTTTCTATTTGAATATATTAAAAAATGTAATTTATTTCTGTGATCAAAGCTGAATTTTCAGCATCATTACTGCAGTCTTCAGTGTCACATGATCCTTCAGAAATCATTCTAATATACTGATTTATGATCAAGAAACAAATTATTATCAATATTTAAAACAGCTGAGCAATTTTTAGGATTCTTTGATGAATAGAAAGATAAAAAAAGCATTTATCTGAAATAAAAAGCTTTTGTAACATTATACACTATAACATTGAAAACCTTGGAGTCAGGGTTATTATTATTATTTATATTTTTATTTTATTTTATGGGGGGGGGGGGGGTTATAGAAGTTAATACTTAATATCAAAAGTGATGATGAAGACAGTTATAATATTACAAAAGGTCCTATTTCAGAATAATGCTGTTCTTCTGAACTTTCTATTCATCAAAGAAACTTGAAAAAATTCTACGCAGCTGTTTTCAACATAATATTAATAATAAATGTTTATTGAGCAGCAAATCAGAATATTAGAATGATTTCTGAAGGTACGTGTGAAACTGAAGACTAAAGTAATGATGGTAAAAAATACAGCTTTGAAGACCCAAGAATGAATTACATTTTAAAATATATTCAAATAGAAAACATAAAAATAATAATAATAATAATAATAATAAAATAAAATTACAGTTTTTTGCTGTACTTTAAATCAAATAAATGCAGGTGAGTAGAAGAGGCTTCTTTAAAAAACATTAAAAAATTTATTTGGTAGTGTATATTGACATCAGAATATTTCAACATAATAAAAATAAATGTTTTTTTAAGGCAGCGAATCAGCATATTAGAATGATTTCTGAAGGATCATGTGAATAGAGTAATGATGATAAAAATTTAGCTTTGAAATCACAGAAATAAATTTTTAAATATATTAAATATATATTTAATTTTTAAATATATTAAAATAAAAAACAGTTATTTTAAATAGTAAAAATGTTTCTAAATTGTACTGTTTTTGCTGTATTTTGGATCAAATAAATGCAGGATTGATGAACAGAATAGACTTCTTTAAAAAACATTAAACATCTTACTGTCTAAACTTTTTACTGGTATAAAATAATATAATAAAAACTAAAATAGTAAACATCACCCCATATTTTTTTTGTGATATTGAAAATTGCTTGATTTCAGTCTGTGTAAATGGTGATTTAATACTGTACATGAAAATGTAGTGCGTGTAGGAATAAGGTGAATGCATTTGTTTGATGATGAGCGGATCTCTGTACAAACGCTGCGAGTGTCTGTCTCTGGATTTGTGCCGACGGTGTCAGTGGGTCAGTGGGCGTCCCTGAGCTTCAGCCGTGTGTGAAATGTCTTTCTGTGCTGCAGCTCCAGCTCACATATTACACAAGCCTCATCATACTGTCAGTGCTCCTGCAACAAGTAAACGTTTGCTCTTATAAATGCCAAAAAATTTGAAAAATTCTTAGCTGAATGCACCACAAAATATGTCACTTTCACTGACTTTCACATAAATGTACCCCTCAACTGAATCCGAACAGAGAATCGGCTCTTCCATCTTTATTTGACCCTTTACACTGCAAAAAATGCTTTTCTTACTTTGATTTGTTGTCTTGTTTCCAGCCAAAATATCTGACAATTCTTAAATCAAGATGGATTTTCAAGACGTGTAAAAATTATTTTCTTGTTTTCAGAAAAAACAAGCCAAAATTAAGTGATTTTTTGCTTAAAACATGCAAAATAATCTGCCAATGGGGTAAGAAAAATAATCTGGTTGTCTGCTTGAAATAAGATTATTTTTCTTACCCCATTGGCAGATTATTTTGCTTGTTCTAAGCAAAAACTCACTTAATTTTGACTTGTTTTTACTTGTCTAGAAAATCCTTCCTGATTCAAGAATTTTTAGATATTTTGGCTGGAAACAAGGCAACAAATCTAAGTAAGAAAAGCATTTTTTGCAGTGAATGGGGTAAGAAAAAAAAATCTTATTTCAAAAAAAAAAAAAAAACAAGATTATTTTTCTTACCCCATTGGCAGATTATTTTGCTTGTTTCAAGCAAAAACACTTAATTTTGTCTTGTTTTTTCTGAAAACAAGAATTTTCAAGAATCCTGCTTGATCTAAGAATTTTTAGATATTTTGGCTGGAAACAAGACAAAAAATCTAAGTGAGAAAAGCATTTTTTGTGTAACTCTAGCATCCTCTATTCTAATTCTTTTCTAAAAAAAAAAAAACTTGCCCTTTTCGACCTATTCTCTATTAATTTACTTACTGCTTGTTTTCTTAAAATAAATAAATAAACAAACTAACACTAGCTTCTCTGTTCTTGTTGCATTCTATCTCTAATAATTTACTTACTGCTTGTTTTCTTAAAAAAAAAGCTATCTATTTTAGGCCTCTAACACTATAGCTTGCTTCTTTTATTTATTATATAATTAAAAAAAACCTTGATATGTGTAGGCTACTGCATTAGGCTAAATGAGACTTGTCATAGCACTTGCATGTTATTGCTCTTTTTTTGATTGCTTCCATTGTCCTCTTTTGTAAGTCGCTTTAGATAAAAGTGTCTGCTAAATGTACATGTAATGTGTCATTTTTTTCAGTTACGATTAAATATAGGTTTAAAATCTTTTAATCCTTGTGCTGGGCTGAAAATGCTTTACCTAATTTGGTCAACTATGACTGGACTTTAGGGCTGTTGCGATTCGTTGATTCTAATCTACTATTCGATTTTCAAAAATGCTCCATTTTATTTTGCCCAAGTCGACTAACCGGCAAAATTCCGGAAGTGGCGCATTTCACTGAGGAGAATCCATAAAATACATTATTAGATTTGTTTACCAAAGCTGTATTATATATTAAACCCATTTAAAAATAATTAAACATAATTGTGAATTCACAAATAGATTCGGTTAAATAAATATATGCGATGGTTTAATATGTGTGTCAATTATTTACCTGCTTGTACGTCTCACAGAAGCTCCGTTCACAGGAACTATCATCATTTACATGTGAGGAGCGTCTCAAACTCCATCTCTGCATGTTGTTGTGAGTTTGGAATTATTATAACGTTAATCTGGGAAAGCAACGTGGGCCATTTCATCAGATTTGTAAGGTAAATCATTTATAAACCTATGCAAACATTAATATCTTTCTCATGCTAAGTGTCCATCGCGATTTCAAAATAAAAGTTTAAACCGTCACTCGTTTTGACAAGTACTGCTCACTGATGTCCACATATTCATTAAATTACTGTGGCTATAGCATTTTTGTGGTAAAGATATGGCCAAATATGAACGATTAAGTGGACATTTTAATTAAAAGTTTTTTAGTCAATATTAAACAAGCATTAGATCGCGAAGTGAAGTGTAAAAACATTGTCAGGCCGTTGGCGCCCTCCGCAGGCCTTTGTTGTAAAGCATGTTAGCATTAGTTCTATTGTTTATAAAACATTACGTATTTCAACAGTTTTGTGCCATAAAATCATATGATTTCTTGCTTTTGATTCTTTTATTTTTGCCTCATTGCTATTTACTTATGTATTTTAAGAAATTTTAAATACTATTGTTCACGTAACGTTACATACAATAAAAATTTTAATAGGACCCTATGAAATCTGTTTTAGTTTAAAATTCAGTTTTTTTCTGTTTTAATTTTTCTGTACTCTGTTTTAATGGTTAAATTATTTTTTTTAATTAAAAAGCCTGTCTAATTAATTGAGTTTTACAGATTTATTTTATTTTCTGGATTACATTTTAATGGTTTCAATAAATTTTAATAATCAAAAACACCTCCAATTAATTGATTTTAATATAAATGAAATGTAAAATTGTTGATTTTATGTGGGAAATTAGTCATTTAGATTAATCGATAAATTAGTCGATAGATTAATCGATATAAAAGTAGTTGTTAGTGGCAGCCCTACTGGACTTTTTTTTATAATATTTCTCATTATGCAATATTATCAGCAAATCTTGGATTCTAACTTGTTTTCTTTCAGTTAGCGCAGGTTTGTTTGTCTTTTTGGAATTTAATAATCATATTAATTAATCATAGGCCTCATTGATCAGAGCTTACCTCAGTTTTTAAGCAAAAAAAGCATTATTTGTGAATAATTTTGCCAATATTCACTCTCCATCGCATGTTTGCACGGGTATCTGTTTCTAGATGAACATTAGAGCTGCTGGCATCTAATAGTCTCTTCCTTGCTACTATGAGTGTTTTCAGGCGGATCAATGCTGATGAAAGCAACCGTCCACAACATTACAGCATGGAAATACATCAGATAGGACATAATTCGCTTAAGTCCTGTAGAGAACATTTTGTTAGATATGCAGGATACGTAACGTTAACAGTGAGAGCATTTGCCCTGTTTCGCATAGTATCGAAATCTAATTTATGGCAATTTTTCATTGTTTGGTGATCAATGGTTTCTTGGCAAATCATTTAGTGTATTCTGCAGTAAGTAAGGTACTGGATCGGTCAGTCGATTTTACTAATTTACTGTCATGTTTTGAGAGGTTATATGTGTTAGAAATAATAAATGTTATTGAAATTATTGATTTATTAGCACCTTCAAACAAAGAGCAATGACAGATTCCACTTAAACCCCCTATAATGTGTTGAAATAAATCTCTAATGTGTCTGTTGTTTACCTTCATTAACTTACAGTTGGGTTACATAAGTGTTAAACACAAATTAAGGAATTAATGTTCAAAATTAATCACATACGATCATAAAATAATCATATAAAACAAAATGATCAGAGCAAATTTCTGTTTCAAATTTCTGCTTGTGTTTATGTGCAGATACTGTTCAAAAATTGTTTTTTTAAATACATGAATGATTTTTTTTTATGTTTTTTTTTGCATATACACTGCCATTTAAAAGTTTGGTATTAGTAAGATTTGTAATGATTTAAAAAAATTCTTGCTCTGCATTTATTTGATCAAAAAATATTTGTAATGTAATAAAAAGTGTAATATCGTGAAATATTATTTCAATTTAAAATAAATGTTTTCTATGTGAATATATTTTAAAATATAATTTATTGCTTTGATGTAAAGCTAAATTTTTAACATCATTACTCCAGTCTTCAGTGTCACATGATCCTTCAGAAATCATTCTCATATGCTGATTTATTATCAATGTTGAAAACAGTTGTGCTGTTTAATATTTTGTTGGTACCTTTGATACATTTTTCAGGATTCTTTAACAAATAAAACGTTGAAAAGAACAGAGTTTTATTTAAAATAGAAAACTTTCGCAAAAAATATAAACTACCATCTGAAAATTTAAGGCCAGTCAATTTTTATTCTTTCTTTTTTTTAAGAAATAAATACTTGTATTCACAGAGGATGTGTTAAATTGATAAAAAGTGATAGCAAAGACTTATATTGTTAGAAAAGATTTATATTTTGAATAAATGCTGTTCTTTTTAACCTTTTATTCATCAAGAATGCTGAAAAAAGAATGACAGGTTTCACAAAAAAAAATTGATTAAAAATTGAGCAGCGCAACATTGATAATAACAGTAATTAATTAATTAGCATATTATAATCAGCTAATAAAAATTCAGCTTTGCATCACAGGAATAAATTATATTTTAAAATATATTAATTTAGAACACCATTATTTTAAACTGTAATAATAATTCACAATATTACATTTTTTCTGTATTTTTGATGAAGTAAATGCACCCAATTAAGAATTCTAAAAAAAAAAAAAAAAAAATTTAAAAAATCTTACTGATCCCAAATTTTTGAGTGGCAGTGTACATATATTTACATAATTAAATATAATCTTACAAACAAAGTCTTTTTGAAATAAATGCTTTTTTCGAACAAATCAGAAATGTTTGTTGATTAGGAAATCAGCATATTAGAATGATTTCTGAAGAATCATGTGACACTGAAGACTGGAGTAATGATTCAGAAAATTCAGCTTTGATTACAGAAATAAATTACATTTTTGCAATATATTTACATAGAAGACACTTATTTTACATTGAAAAAATATTAAAATTATTTATTTGAACAGTAATCTAAATCCTGATTAACCAGAGCACAAAAAAGGACCGATTCACTTTTCATCCTGTTATAATCTCCCTATATTCTTACTCACTACTATAATCTGAAATATTGCTTTGGGTGTTTAATTTTATATTTGTGAATTCATGTGTTTTCAGTGTTTGTTTCTGATTCTGGCTCTTGACGATGCAGCTTTGATTTTGATTGTCTTCTTGCATTTGACACAGTAATATCAATGTAAAATATGTGTTATGTGATATTACAGTATTTTAGGTTTAGTTTTCTGTGGCTAAAACACACACTCAGCATTGGGAGAATGAAGGATTGAGTGGTCAGTTGTCGGTCTGAATTGTGTTCAGAGGGTTTGTTTTATGCCGTTTCAGTAACTCCTGACCTTCTCCTCAGGATTTGATGTGCTTTGAGTCGGTGAATCATAATGCTGCTACACCTGTGTAGTGTAAAGGTCAGTGCTCTTCTTCATTCGCTCAGCATGTGACTCCTCCTTCATCACTACCATCATCTTCACCGCCGTCTACTCTTCATCACCACCACAACTCTCACTTTTAAAACTCTTATGTGAACATGTGGACTGTTACATCATGGATTTTGTTTAGTACTTACATGTAAAACTGCTAGCAGATAACCTACAGATTAAAATAAGTTAAAAAATCAGACAAATAAACAATTTGTATTTTGAGGGTTTTATGGCATCTGCGAAGTAACTATGCATTATTTAGAAATGTGTATATACAGTTGAGGTCAAACAAAAGTTTACATCCCCCTTTCAGAATCTGCAAAATGTTAATTATTTTAGCAAAATAAGAGGGATCATACAAAATGCATGTTATTGTTTATTTAGTACCGACCTGAAGATATTTACATGAAAGATGTTTACAGATAGTCCACAAGAGAAAATAATAGTTGGATTTATAAAAATGACTCTGTGATTCCTAATACTGTGTTGTTTCCTGAATGATCCACAGCTGTGTTTTTTTGTTTAGTGAGTTGTTCATGAGTCCCTTGTTTGTCCTGAACAGTTAAACTGCCTGCTGTTCTTCAGAAAAATCCTTTAGGTCCCCAAAATTCTTTGGTTTTCCAGCATTTTTGTGTATTTGAACCCTTTCCAACAATGACTGTATGATTTTGAGATCCATCTTTTCACACTGAGGACAACTGAGGGACTCATACGCAACTATTACAGAAGGTTCAAACACTCACTGATGCTCCAGAAGGAGAAACTATGCATTAAGAGCCTAAATATTGTATTTTTTTTTAATTTAGTACTGCCCTTCAGAAGATACTTACATGTTTCCCAGAAGACAAAATAAGTTACATTTACCCTAATCTTCAAATTCAAAAGTAATAGTTGCATATGAGTCCCTCAGTTGTCCTCAGTGTGAAAAGATGGATCTCAAAATCACACAGTCATTGTTGGAAAGATACACAAAAATCCACAAAAATGCTGGAAAACCAAACAATTTGTGGGACCTGAAGGATTTTTCTGAAGAACAGCAGGCAGTTTAACTGTTCAGGACAAACAAGAGACTCATGAACAACTATCACTAAACAAAAAAACACAGCTGTGGATCATTCAGGAAACAACACAGTATTAAGAATCACAGAGTCGTTTTTATAAATTCAACTATTATTTTCTCTTGTGGACTATATGTAAATATTTTATGTGAAATATCTTATTCAGGTCAGTACTAAACAATAACATGCATTTTGTATGATTCCTCTTATTTTGGTAAAATAACTAACATTTTGCAGATTCTGAAAGGGGGATGTAAACTTTTGACCTCAACTGTATCTCTTCCAGGGTCAAACGGACCCAAATGCATATGAGGGTAAAGAAGACACTGCTCTTTCCAGCAGGGCAGGGAAAGCTTTGAAAGAGATCCAGAAGAGATACAGTAGCAGTTGTGTCAGTTTGGGCTTGTTTTTGAGTCTTCCTGCTTTCTCTGACACTTTCTATCTCCGTTTACCGTGGAGCAGCTCCCAGAGGCATTACTATTTTAAGCTCTGTGTGTGTGTGTGTGTGTGTGTGTGTGTGTGTGTGTGTGTGTGTGTGTGTGTGTGTGTGTGTGTGTGTGTGTGTGTGTGTGTGTGTGTGTGTGTGTGTGTGTGTGAGAGAGAGAGAGATCTTGGCAGGCGTTCAGAGATATGTTGACTGTTTTGTTGTATTTCATCACACCTTGCTGATAATGCCGAATCCTTCAGGGCATAACAGGGAATATTGTGAATATGAGCTGATCTCAGCTTGCATTATAGATGCTGTGGATGCCTCTGTCATTTAAAATAACAAGAAGACTGACATGGACCAACACAACTCATCAGATCAGAGTGATGTTGTGCTTGTGTGTAGAAGTCAGGAGTGTGTCATTCATCGTACTTTAGCCCTTATATGTCCAATGATTGATGATCTTGTGCATAAAACTGTAAACAAGGTTTTTGCAGGTTTTAAAAAGTTTTAATTCACCCTTCCACAAATTAAGGACTTTAATTTTGAAAAATGGCATTAAATGACGCATGTACTGCAATAAATCAATATCTCCCTCTCTATTTTTGTTTTGCTTTCCAATGCAGATATCTAAACATCCTTAAAGCAAGATACATTTACTTGAGCTGCTAACCGAGCATATAAAGCTCTTTTTTTCTGGAAAATCAACTAAATCGATTGAGTTTATGCTTAATACAAAAACAAAAATCTGTCAGTGAGTTATGAAAATGCGTTTTCCATTTAACAGATATTTGTTCTTGTTTAAATCATAAGTTCAGTTCATTTTGATCAGTCTTCCAGAAAACAAGACGTCTTACGTCATTTTGTTTCTTAAGCAAATTTATCTTGCTTTAAGAATCTTTAGACATTTGCAATGGAAAACAAGTTAAAATACTGATGAAGAACAGCGCTTTTATTGCAGTGTGATCAGATGGAACAATAAATGTTATTTATTTATTTGGTAAAAATTAAATGTAGTAGTAATGGAGATCTCTAGTATGTTGGAAGTTGTATTTTTAAACAAGACATTCATATTTTCATGCTATATTGTGTTTCAATGTATTCCTTAAATGTTCTTTTGTTGATCTTAAACATGTATTTAAAAAAAACCTTTGTAAAGAACCTTATTTTTGTGCATAAAAAGGATGTTAAAGTTTCTTTGTAGATTTATTTATACCCTGACTGGATCATAAACCATTCATATCATTATAGAGCCATATTCCATCTACATTCCTCTTAAAAAGTAATAATGAGATGCAAATCGATTTGGATGTTGCATGTTCCTCTTCCGTCTTCTGGAAAGGGCCATATTTCCTGACTAACACTCATAGATCTTTGCATCATGTCCTTTATAAATGTATGTTCAAATGTGGTGTCCAAATGGGTGCAAGGGAATATTTTACTTACATTTAAGTCAGTTTCTCACACAAAGATATCATATGACTTCACAAATAATATGCAATAATGATGGTGCGGTCACATTTCTGTTCTCATGTAAATTTCTGCAGTAAGAATCCAGTAATTTCAGAAGATTTCCCCATGCAGATTTTGCCAAAATGTTGTTAAAATTTTCACTACTGTGATTTCACCTTTAAACTGAGGATTATTAAATTAATTACATTAACGTTCATAGATTTTTTTTTCTTCACACATTTCAGAATTAAATATCTGTAGTGTCATTTTGTAATGTAAATGAGTAATTATTTGTAGTGACAATGTTTAAAATGTTTTATCGCCTATTTCTTAGTACACACACTGCCGCTCAAAAGTTTGGGATCAGTAAGATTTTTGATGCTTTTTAAAGGAACTTTTCTGGCTGCATTTATTTAATTAAAAATGCAGAAAAACTGTAATATTGTGAAATGTTAATGCAATTTAAAATAGTGTTTTTCTATTTTAATATACTTTAAAATATAATTTATTCCTGTGATGCAAAGCTAGATTTTCAGCGTCATTGCTTAATATTTTTTTGGAATCTGTGATACTTTTTTCAGGATATTTAATAAATAAAACATTCAAAAGAACAGCATTTAATTAAAATAAAAAAACTTTTTAACAATAATGACCTTGTTCAAAGTTTGGGGTCAGTCACTTTTTTCATTCTTTCTCTCTTTGAAAGAAATTAATACTTTTATTCAGCAAGGATGTGTTCAATTGATTAAAAAAGTGATAGTAAAGACTTTCTATTTTGAATAAATGCTTTTCTTTTTACTCATCAAAGAATCCTGAAAAAAGTATCACATGTTCCAAAAAAATATTAAGCAGCACAACTGTTTCCAACATTGGTAATAAAAGTAATAAATCAGTATGTTAGAATGATTTCTGAAGGATCATGTGACACTGAAGACTGGAGTAACAGCTGATAAAATTTCAGCTTTGCATTACAATAAATTATATTTTAAAGTTTATGGGGAAAAAAACAGTTATTTTGAATTGCAATAATATTTCATAACATTACTTTTTTCTTTATATTTAATCAGACTTTTTTAAAAAACATTAAAAATCTTGCTGATCCCAAACTTTTGAGCGGCAGTGTATATGTATACTTTGTTTTATTACAGAAATTAAGCTATACAATTTTGGAGATAAAGTTATTATACACTACAGCAACATACATTATTTTGCATTTTACATTATTTTAATTCATTGAAATAAGTTTTTATAAGTTATATGACAGTTTAATGTAATTTAATTTGAAATGACAACCAAGTTGATTACGCTAAAAAATTTAAAGCGGCAACTGAAGTTTTTTTTTTTTTTTTTTTTTTTTTCACAGTGTAGAAAATTAAGGATTGATGTTAATATAGAGTTCTAGAGATATGAAGTTGCCAAAAAAAAAGGCTATAATAAATGAATTGCAATGGCATTTTAATTCAAGCATTTAACACTATCAGTTCAACTGTAAAGCCACCACGTCAAATAACCCCTCCATTTACATAAAAATGTAAAAGTGATATGACTTTCTCTGCAGAACCTGTACCAGACCAGGTTTCTTGGTCTGGCGGCCATGGCCTCGCCATCACGGAGCTCCCAGAGTCGGCGGAGGTGTAAAGACGGGACGCGCTTCAGCTCGGCTCACCCCGGCGAATGCCTGGCTCTGCCCCGATCCACCAGCGACACAGATCTGGTGTCCTTACAGAGCCGCTCCACCCTGAGCGTCAGCACCTCTCTCTACTGCATCGGCCAATCAGACGACATCCTCATCTGCTGGGACATCAGAGAAGAAGTGGACGCTGGCGACTGGATCGGCATGTACCTCATCGGTGAGAATATTCAATTTGACTTGATTAATAGTTTACTGATATATACGGTATGTCACAAAAGTGAGTACACACTCAAGGGACAATACTATAGAAATGAAACTGGGATATAATTTAGAGTAGTCATTGACTCAATAACTCAATATACAGCCGTTATTGTCAAAATAGCTGGCAACAAAAGTGAGTACACCCTAAGTGAACTTGTCCAAAGTGTCAATATATTGTGTTAGCACCATTGTTATCTAGCACTGCCTTAATCATCCTGGGCATTGTTGCTGGAATCCTCTATAACCTTCACCTTCAGCTTCCTCAGCAAGGCAGTTGTCATCTTGGTGGTGTGTTTGGGATCATTATCATGTTGGAAAACTGCCGTCCGGCCTAATTTCTGGACGGAAGGCATCATGTTCTGCTTCAGAATGTACAGTACATAATGGAATCCATGTTTCTCTCAATGATCTGCAGCTCCCCAGTGCTACCACCACCATGCTGGACTGTAGGCAAGACGCTATTTTTTTGGTCCTCACCAGGGCATCGCCACACATGCTGGACACCATCTGAGCCAAACTAGTTTATCTTATAGTCTCATCAGACCACAGAACATGGTTCCAGCAATGTATGCTCTTGGTTGTCTTCAGCAAACTGTTTGTGGGCTTTCTTGTGAGCCAGCTTCAGAAACTTCCTTCTGGGATGACGCCTATGCAAACCGACTTTTTGCAGTGTGCGGCGTATGGTCTGAGCACTGACAAGCTGACTTTCTACTTCTGCAGCCTTTAAAGCAATGCTGGCAGCACTCATGCATCTGTTTTTTTTTTTATTGTTGTTTTTTGAAGCCAGCTTTTGCACTTGACGCACAGAACCAGTGCGAGGCCTGTTCTGAATGGAACATGTCTTGGAAAACCTCTGTATGACCCTGACCACTGTAGTAACTCGGTTTCGGGATGTTTCTGAACCTCTAATAGCCTTGGCCATCTTTGTGGAAAGCAACAATTCTTATTCTCAAATCCTCAGAGAGTTATTTGCCATGAAATACCATGTTAAACATACAGTGGTCAGTATGAGAGAATTGTACTTAAAGCACCTCATTTAAACTGCTCTAATACAAGATACACAACTTTGTATGGTCCTGTCAAGCAGACAAAAACATAAACATGATGAATAGGACTTTGCATGGATGTGGCTTTGCATGGTCAAACATTTTATTTTTTTTCAATTTAAAAACTTTTGTGAGTGTATATCTCCCAATTCTCACTTTCTTTCTCACAATTGCATCATGTAAACTCACAACTCTGACTTTGTCTTAAAACTGTAAGATATAAACACACAATTGCGAGCTGTGACTTTATATCTCGAAATTGTGAGATATAAACTTGCATATGCGCGTTATAATGTCCAGTTCTGAGGAGGAAAAAAAGACTGATATGTTCACAGAATTGTGAGTTTATTTCACACAATTCTGACTTCAGTCGCAATAACCTTTTTTATTTTTTATTTAATGATGGAAACTGGCTTCCATAGTTTTCAGTGTGAATATCTGTTAAAATGTAATTTATTTTTGTAATCAATGCTGAATTTTCAGCATCGTTACTCCAGCGTTCAGTGTCACATGATACTGATTTGCTGCTTAAGAAATATTTTTGATTATTATTAATGTTGAAAACACTTGTGCTGCACAGTATTTTTGTGGAAAGCATTATAAATTACAAAGGATTGTGCGTATGTAAGATTAAAAAATAATAAATTAATACTTTTATTCAGAAAAAAAAATGGTCAAAAGTGACAGTAACAATTTATAATGTTATAAAAAGATTTCTGTTATTTACCAGTTATTTTCTTTCTGTTTCTTTTATAGATGAGGTTCTGTCAGAAAACTTTCTGGACTATAAGAGTCGTGGCGTGAGCGGCTCTCACAAAGGCCAGATCGTGTGGAGAATCGACGGCAGCTTGTACTTTATGGAGGGTGAGTATTCCTCTTCCTGTTTCATCCTAACCGTTTGTGTCTTTCTTCCATTAATGCGCTTTTACAAAGTTGCCTCTGCATATCGCCGATTCTGCCAAAAAAGGCAATCGTCAGTCCATTTTCACAGCAGCCACAGATGCAGTCGGCAAGTCAGACAGACTTCATCATCTTCAGGATTCAGACCGTTTCAGATGTCGCTGTATTTCTGCAGTCGGCTTATTTTCTGATTGCTGTGAAGTTCCTGTGTGAGGATATTTCTCAGCGTCTGCACATTTTCAAGACTGTCTTCGTCTTTCATCAGGGAATCTTCCACCTCGACTGGCTCATGCTGGTTGGCTGTCAAATCGAACAGCGTGATTTTATAAATCTGTTTTCTCATTCATGCATCTCTTTCCATATCTCAGACCAACCAGATTCAGATTTTCATCTTTTGAAGCTCCTCGCCATCTGCCTCATAATATGTTTTCTCCCACAGCTGCGGCATAAAATGAGATGTTCCGTAGGCATATAGTTCGTTTAAAACTTCAGAACTGAATTCCTAAAACTGAATGTGTGATGAATTTAGCTAGTATTTCATGTTTTGTCATGCATTTTTTATTGCACCCATCGGAGTGTGATGTTCATCTATACTTTTCCTGAAACAATTTCATGTTATTATCATAGCTGTTTGAATGGTATGATGGCATTTTTTAGTGGCACTTAAAAAAACATAGTTCTTGAAATATTATGACTTTAATCTCGTAATCTTAAATATTTCAGGAATAATGTAGAAATTGTTCAGAGAATAAAGTTGAAATATTATGAGAATAAAGTCAAATTGTTCAGAGAGTAAAGTTAAAATATTATGAGAATAAAGTCGAAATTTTAAGAATAAAGTCAAAATGTTTAGAGAATAAAGTTGAAAAATTATAAGAATAAGGTTGAAATTACAAGAACAAAGTCAAAATTTTAAGAATAAAGTCAACATTTTTTGAGAATAAAGTCAAAATTACAAGAATAAAGTGAAAAAAATATGAGAATAAAGTAGAAATGTTTTGAGGATGTTGAAATAAGAAAATAAAGTCAAAATGTTCAGAGTGTAAAGTTAAAATATTATGAGAATAAATTCGAAATTTTAAGAATAAAGTCAACATTTTTTGAGAATAAAAGTCAAAATATTTCCAGAATAATGTAGAAATTGCGAGAATAAAGTCAAAATGTTTAGAGAATAAAGTTGAAAAATTATAAGAATAAGGTTGAAATTACAAAAACAAAGTCAAAATTTTAAGAATAAAGTCAACATTTTTTGAGAATAAAAGTCAAGATATAACCAGAATAAAGTCGAATTTACAAGAATAAAGTGAAAAAAATATTATGAGAATAAAGTAGAAATGTTTTGAGGATAAAGTCAAAATTATGAGAATAAAGACAAATCGTTTTGAGGATGTCGAAATAAGAAAATAAAGTCAAAATATTACAAGAATAGTTGAAATAAGAAAAAAATCTAAATATTTTGAGAATAAAGTCAAAATTATGAAAATAAAGTAAAACTGGATGTGTAATGAATCTAGTATTTATCTGAAGTTTGAATTGAGGTGAAAGACACTAAATATATACTTTGATATTTTGCTGTATAATGCAATATCATTCGAACATTTTAGGAATGAGGCTTAAGTGTCAAAAATACTTTTTGAGGCCACTGCATGCTCAAATGTGAGCTGTTAGGAAAGAAATTGCTTTGCATTATTCAGGTGAAATCAAGCCAGGTGTGGGCCGCACGGGGAAGTAGGCCAGTCGTGACAACTCCATTTTTAGAAAGTGTAGTAACTAAATAAGGAGACATATTTAGCTCAGTAGCTCACCTGGAGGAGCATCTGCACACACACACAGATCTGAAAAACCTGAGACGTTGCATCACTCTGTTGGAGTCATCATACTGTACATGACAACAGCAGATGTAACATATCTAATGCATTGTGTTTTGTGAGCATATGCTACACGCATTTGCAGGATGCCTTGAGAAATGAAACTGAAATATGAAACACACCCTGGGAGATGAGGAATTCTGTTCTCTTGCACATTCACTTTAGCAAGCTGTCAGCTTTCATTGCACCGATCAGAGAGTGATATTCATCTATACTTCCTGAAAAAATTCCAAGTTATTATAATAGCTGTTTAGATGGTATGATGGCACTTTAATGTTCTCGGAATATTAAGACTTTAATCTCGTTAAAAATTGAGAATAACGTCAAAGTGTTTTGAGAATAAAAGTCAAAATATTACCAGAATAAAAGTTGAAATGTTTTTAGAATAAAGTCGAAATTGCAAGAATAAAGTCAAAATTTCAAGAATAAAGTTAAAATTTCAAGAATAAAGTTAAAATTTCGAGAATAAAGTCAAAATTACAAGAATAAAGTCGAAATATTTCAAAAATAATGTAGAAATTACAAGAATAAAGTCAAAATTACAAGAATAAAGTCTAAATTTCGAGAATAAAGTCAAAATTTCAAGAATAAGGTCTACATGTTTCGAGAATTAAGTTAAAATATTACCAGAATAAAGTCTAAATTACGAGAATAGTCAAAATATTTCCAGAATAATGTAGAAATTACAAGTATAGAGTAGAAATTTGTCATAGATCCGTGCAGGTATGACGAGACGGGAGGCAAACTCAAATAAGAAATACTTTTAATGATGATCTTCAAGATGAAACATAGGGAAAAACCACACACGTAACACATAAAATGACCGACAAAGGACTCAACTCAAAGACAGACTTATAAAGGCAAACTAATCAAGAAACACAGGTGATGCAGATAATGATTAACCAAGGACTAAACCAAATGATCACAAACAGACGGGGGGAAGACAGAGGGAGAAACCAAATGACAAACAGTGCAAAACAAAGGCAAAAGACGTGAAGCCTCAGGTGACATGTGACAGTACACCCCCCTCCCGGTAGGCGTGTCTCGCGCCGTAACAATACTACCGGGGAGGGAGGGCGGGCGCCCTGGAGGCTGAAACGGGACTGGAACGTGGTGGTCAGGGAAAGCCTCCAGGGCGGATCCGAGAGCCATGGTGGATAGGGGAGTTCGGGAAGCCATGGCCGGGGAGACAGTTCTGGAGGCCATGGCGGGTCAGGGAGTTCAAGGAGCCATGGCGGGTCAGGGGGCCATGGCTGGACAGACAGTTCAAAGAGCCATGGCGGGTCAGGGGGCCATGGCTGGACAGACAGTTCATAATGCCATGGCGGGTCGGGAAGCCATGGCCGTGCAGACAGTTCAAGGAGCCATGGCGGGTCAGGGAGCCATGGCTGGACAGACAGTTAATAATAACATGGCGGGTTGGGAAGCCATGGCCGTGCAGACAGTTCAAGGAGCCATGGCTGGACAGCCCCCGTGGCCTTGGCCTCAGTCCTCGGCCCGGCCACGTTGGCTAGGGGTATGTAGCCCCCCCCCAAAAAATTTTCTTGGGGAAATTTAGAGGTTCATTCGGAGGGCGCTCTGGAAGGCTGAGTTGGACCAGCGGAGGCTCTGGAAGGCTGGGTTGGACCAGCGAAGTCTCTGGAGGACTGGACGTAACCAGCGAAGGCTCTGGACGGCTGTACAGGACCAGCTGAGGCTCTGGACGGCTGGACGGGATCAGCTGAGACTCTGGACGGCTGGACGGGATCAGCTGAGACTCTGGACGGGATCAGCTGAGACTCTGGAAGACTGGACGGGATCAGTTGAGACTCTGGACAGCAGGACGAGACCAGCTGAGACTCTGGACGGCGCTCTTGAGGAGCGGGCTCTGGACGGCGCTCTTGAGGAGCGGGCTCTGGACGGCGCTCTTGAGGAGCGGGCTCTGGACGGCGCTCTGGAGGAGCGGGCTCTGGACGGCGCTCTGGAGGAGCGGGCTCTGGACGGCGCTCTGGAGGAGCGGGCTCTGGACGGCGCTCTGGAGGAGCGGGCTCTGGACGGCGCTCTTGAGGAGCGGGCTCTGGACGGCGCTCTTGAGGAGCGGGCTCTGGACGGCGCTCTTGAGGAGCGGGCTCTGGACGGCGCTCTGGAGGAGCGGGCTCTGGACGGCGCTCTGGAGGAGCGGGCTCTGGACGGCGCTCTGGAGGAGCGGGCTCTGGACGGCGCTCTGGAGGAGCGGGCTCTGGACGGCGCTCTTGAGGAGCGGGCTCTGGACGGCGCTCTTGAGGAGCGGGCTCTGGACGGCGCTCTTGAGGAGCGGGCTCTGGACGGCGCTCTTGAGGAGCGGGCTCTGGACGGCGCTCTTGAGGAGCGGGCTCTGGACGGCGCTCTTGAGGAGCGGGCTCTGGACGGCGCTCTGGAGGAGCGGGCTCTGGACGGCGCTCTGGAGGAGCGGGCTCTGGACGGCGCTCTGGAGGAGCGGGCTCTGGACGGCGCTCTTGAGGAGCGGGCTCTGGACGGCGCTCTGGAGGAGCGGGCTCTGGACGGCGCTCTTGAGGAGCGGGCTCTGGACGGCGCTCTGGAGGAGCGGGCTCTGGACGGCGCTCTGGAGGAGCGGGCTCTGGACGGCGCTCTGGAGGAGCGGGCTCTGGACGGCGCTCTGGAGGAGCGGGCTCTGGACGGCGCTCTGGAGGAGCGGGCTCTGGACGGCGCTCTGGAGGAGCGGGCTCTGGACGGCGCTCTTGAGGAGCGGGCTCTGGACGGCGCTCTGGAGGAGCGGGCTCTGGACGGCGCTCTTGAGGAGCGGGCTCTGGACGGCGCTCTGGAGGAGCGGGCTCTGGACGGCGCTCTGGAGGAGCGGGCTCTGGACGGCGCTCTGGAGGAGCGGGCTCTGGACGGCGCTCTGGAGGAGCGGGCTCTGGACGGCGCTCTGGAGGAGCGGGCTCTGGACGGCGCTCTGGAGGAGCGGGCTCTGGACGGCGCTCTGGAGGAGCGGGCTCTGGACGGCGCTCTGGAGGAGCGGGCTCTGGACGGCGCTCTGGAGGAGCGGGCTCTGGACGGCGCTCTGGAGGAGCGGGCTCTGGACGGCGCTCTGGAGGAGCGGGCTCTGGACGGCGCTCTTGAGGAGCGGGCTCTGGACGGCGCTCTTGAGGAGCGGGCTCTGGACGGCGCTCTTGAGGAGCGGGCTCTGGACGGCGCTCTGGAGGAGCGGGCTCTGGACGGCGCTCTTGAGGAGCGGGCTCTGGACGGCGCTCTGGAGGAGCGGGCTCTGGACGGCGCTCTTGAGGAGCGGGCTCTGGACGGCGCTCTGGAGGAGCGGGCTCTGGACGGCGCTCTGGAGGAGCGGGCTCTGGACGGCGCTCTGGAGGAGCGGGCTCTGGACGGCGCTCTGGAGGAGCGGGCTCTGGACGGCGCTCTGGAGGAGCGGGCTCTGGACGACCCCAGCGGAGATTCAGGAGGGCTGGGCGTCTCCAGCGGAGGCACTGAAGGAGCTAGCTCTGGGCGAGCGGTCACTGGAGGGCGCTCTGGCGGCGCAGTCACTTGAGGGCGCTCTGGCGGCACAGTCACTTGAGGACTGGGCGGAGCCAGCGAAGATTCAGGAAGGCTGGGTGGAACCAACTGGGTTTCAGGAAGGCTGGACGGGACCAGCGGGGGTTCAGGAAGGCTGGGCGGAACCAGCGGAGATCCAGGAGAGAGGATTGGGGCAGTGAACTCCATAGGAATCGCCATGTCCATCATGTTAATGATCTCCATCTTGTCCGGAGACTCGGGTTTGGCAGTCATTTTGGCTGGGAACTCAGGAATTAAGGCCATCTCGGCCAGGAACTCAGGAATTATGGCCATCTCGGCCGGGAAATCAGGAACAGCGGCCATCTTGGCCGGGAAATCAGGAACAGCGGCCATCTTGGCCGGGAAATCAGGAACAGCGGCCATTTCGGTCAGGAACTCAGGAACAGCGGCCATCGTGACCGGGAAATCAGGAACATCGGCCATCTTGGCCGGGAAATTAGGAATTGTGGCCATCTTGACAGGGAAATCAGGAACTGTGGCCATTTCGGTCAGGAACTCAGGAACAGTGGCCATCGTGACCGGGAAATCAGGAACATCGGCCATCTTGGCCGGGAAATTAGGAATTGTGGCCATCTTGACAGGGGAATCAGGAACTTCGGCCATCTCGGCCGGGAAATCAGGAATTGCGGTCACCTCGACCGGGAGATCAGGAACGGTGGCCATCTTGCATACAGTCGGTGGCGTTGCAGCCGTCTTGTGTGCAAACTCGGGCATTGCAGCCATCTTGCGTTCAGACTTGGGCATTGCAGCCATCTTGTGTGCAGATTTGAGCGGTGCAGCCATTTTGCATGCAGACTCGGGCATAGCAGCCATCTTGCGTGCAGATTTGGGCGATGCAGCCTTTGCGGCCACCGGCGGTACTGGGCTGAGTGAGACTATGGAGCTTAGGAGTAGGACAGGGCGCGGCAGGTGGTCTGAGCAGTTGGCGAGGCACATGGAGACCGCCGACTTTGGATGAGCTGGCGCGACGCGACGTGCATCTGAGGGGACTGGACAAGGATCAGGACCAATTTCGGCGAGCTCAAAGTTAGAGCCGTTCAAAAGAAGAATGACGTTGACATATTCAATAAACGGAAGATCCTGAACGGATATATCGCTACAGATAATATCCTTGTCCAGCCCCAACAGAAACACGACGCTGATTGAAGCATCGGGCCAGCTAATCAGATGGTATAGCTCGGCAAAATCAGCCACATACCTCTCCAACTCCCGACCACCCTGACGCAAACTCCACAGCCGCTCATCAGCCGTCATGTTAAGGTCGGTCATTCTGTCATAGATCCGTGCAGGTATGACGAGACGGGAGGCAAACTCAAATAAGAAATACTTTTAATGATGATCTTCAAGATGAAACATAGGGAAAAACCACACACGTAACACATAAAATGACCGACAAAGGACTCAACTCAAAGACAGACTTATAAAGGCAAACTAATCAAGAAACACAGGTGATACAGATAATGATTAACCAAGGACTAAACCAAATGATCACAAACAGACGGGGGGAAGACAGAGGGAGAAACCAAATGACAAACAGTGCAAAACAAAGGCAAAAGACGTGAAGCCTCAGGTGACATGTGACAAAATTATGAGAATAAAGTCTAAATGTTTTGAGAATAAAGTCGAAATTACAAGAATAATGTCAAAATTTTAAGAATAAAGTTGAAATTTCGAAAATAAAGTTTTAATGTTTCGAGAATAAAGTCAAAATATTACCAAAATGAAATTGGAATTACAAGAATATTTCGAGAATAAAGTCAAATTATTATGAGAATAAAGTAAATATGTTCATATGAAGTTGAAATATAGCCAAAATATTACGAGAATAGTAGAAATTATTAAAAATATATTTTTATTAAGTTATTCTCGTAATTTTGACTTTATTCTCAAAAAATTTAAACTTTATTCTCATAATTCCGGCTTTATCTAAATATTTTGACATTATTCTCGTCATTTTTACTATATTCTCGAAATATTTCAACTTTATTCTCATAATTCAGTTATTATTCTCTAAATATTTTGACATTATTCTTGTCATTTTGACTATATTCTCAAAATATTACAATTTTAATCTTATTTTTTTTTTTACATGGCACTAAAACGCCATTGTAGGATGGTGATGGGAATTCTATGATGACTTTTTTGGACATGTACTTTGTTTATACCTGTCATGATCGGGGCTGTGGGTCTCCCCTCAGCCTCCTGAGGTCGCTGTTCACACTGCACTTTCGGATTGCATTCACCTGTCTTTGTCATTTGCACTGATTACACTCACATCTGTTCACAATTATCATTTGGACTATAAGAACTCTTCCTGCTCACTCTGGATTCAGGTCTGCATTGTCTTTTGTCCTCTGTGTATTTTTGTGTTCCAGTTCTACTCATGACCTTGCTCTTGTTTTGTTCAGTTTATGTTTGAGTTTATGTTGAGTCTGCCGTGTTGGCTTTTTGGTTTTGTTTTGTTTGTTATTATTTTCATTAAAGAAACTACTTACCTGCATTTGGACCCAGACCCCTCTATCAAACGTGACAATACCATTGTATTATTTAAAGCAATTTGGATTATCATTGACATACCGTAGAACATTAATATGATAAGCTTTTTATACCACAACATTTAATTTTTCCTTTTTTTTTAAATGTTTTTGGAAGTAGTCTGTTTTGCTCATAAAGGCTGCTTTTTTAATTAAAAAAATAGAGTACAAATAGTGAAATCTTATTATAATTTAAAATAGCTGCCTAATGTATAAATCTATGTTAAAATGTCATTTATTTCTGTGATCAAAGCTGAATTTTCAGCATTACTCCAGTCTTCAGTGTCACATGATCCTTCAGAAATCATTCTAATGTGCTGATTTGCTGCTCAACAAACATTTTTGATTATTATCAATGTTGAAAACAGTTGTGCTTCCCAATATTTTTGTGGAAACTGTCATACATTTTATTTTTTGGGATTCACAGATGAATAGAAAGTTCAAAAGAACAGCTTTTATTTGAAATAGAAATCTTTTGTAACATTACAAAGTCTTTACTGTTACTTTTGATCAATTTAATGCAGCGTTTCCCGTTTCTCATAAAAAACTTGATTTGTTGAAGACCAACTTGCAACACCCAAAACACAAAGACGAAGACAATGAAAATGCGCAAATGCTGAGAAATATCCTCACACAGGAACTTCACAGAAATCAGAAAATAAGCCGACTGCAGAAATACAGCACCATCTGAAACGGGTTGAATCCTGAAGATGATCAAGTCTGTCTGACTGGCTCTGAAATTGGTCTGTCGATTGCCTTTTTAGGCAACATCAGCAATATGCAGAGGATTAGATCAAACAACATGCCAAAAATCATTTTTAATATCTTATCAACTATGTCTAGTTGTGGCGCCTTAGCAGCCACTCTTATTGTGTGCTCTGTACACCTTTACTGAAGAAAATGTATTTCTTAATTATTTTTCAGATGTTATTTTGATGTTTATGTAATTATTATAGCAACACCAACTCAGCTTTCCATTTCTGTGCTAAGTTTGAGAGAATGAGGAGATTTTCAGCTGGTTTTCCTCCTCAGGAGTTTGTAAGTCATTCTGGTCTTCTCTTTCTCCCTTGCACAGCTGAGACGAAGGTTTGCTTCAAATATTATCATGGTTTGAGTGGAGCGCTCCGAGCCACGACGCCCAGCGTGACGGTGCGAAACCCCGCTGCCAATGTGAGTAAACACACACATCCACAGATACACACACACAGTTTTAGTGTTTGTGGTTAAATCCTTTGTGACACATGAGGTCATGCGGGTCAGGAGGGGTCAGCTGACCTCATGACAGCTGGCAGGATGTCCATGTAAACGCAGCATTAAACAAACCCCTCCTGCATGTCTGGTGTCAGTGATGATGAACTGGCTCTAGACGAGGAGGATGTGATGCTGAAATACTACAGAGTGCAGAGGTTATGAACAAGCTCTGGACTGATGCTTTTAACTATGAAACCGTTTTATGGTTGGCTAAAGATGTTAGTGAAGTGACAGTTTGGGTTTAGTGCATAATTTGTCTTTATCAATGTGCATTTGATGCCTTAGATTATTTATTGAACAAAGAATATGTTCTATTATCATTCAAAAGTCTGTGCTACTCACCCCCTTGTTATCCAAGATGTTCACGTCTTTCTTTCTTCAGTCGTAAATAAGTTGTTTTTTGACGAAAACGTTTCAGGATTTCTCTCCATATAGTGGACTTCTATGGTGCCTGCGAGTTTGAACTTCCAAAATGCAGCTTAAATGCAACTTCAAATGTCTCTAAATGATCCCAGCCGAGGAAGAATGGTCTTATCTAGTGAAACGACCGGTTATTTTATTTTGTTTTTTTACAATTTATATACTTTTAACCATAAATGCTCGTCTTATCTCTTCAATGTGCATGAGTATTTTGTGCATCTCTGGTTCAAGACAGATTGGGTATGTCGAAAAATTTCAAATTTTCTCCCTCAGCTTCAAAAATAATTTCGCTACATCGCTGCAGAAGTACCGACCCAGTGTTTGCAAAGTGAACATGCAAAGAAAATAAAACACCCTTTACAAAAAAAAATTAAAACAACGATGTAGGATGATTTTGAAGTTGAGGAATTAAATGAGATGGGAGTTTTTCGACATACCCTAACTGTCTTGAACTGGAATACACAGAGTTCATGCAGAGCTAGACAAGACGAGTATTGAGGTTAAAAAGTATATGCATTGTGAATTTTATTTTAGAAATGAACTGTTCGTTTTGCTAGATAAGACCCTTCTTCCTCGGCTGGGATCATTTAGAGTCCTTTGAAGCTGCATTTAAACTGCATTTTGGAAGTTCAAACTCGGGACACCATAGCGGTCCACTATATGGAGAGAAATCCTGAAATGTTTGCCTTTTTTTCTTCTGTACGACTGAAGAAAAAAAGACATGAACATCTTGAATGACAAGAGAGTGAGAACATTATCTGTACATTTTTGTTCTGGAAGTGAACTTCTCCTTTAATATTGTAAAAGAGGTCACTTATACTCACCAAGGCTGCATTTATTAAATTAAAAATACAGTAAAAATTATGAAATATTATTGGAATTTAAAATAACCACTTTCTATGTGAATATATTGTGAAATGTAATTTATTTCTGTGACATAAAGCTGCATTTTCAGCATCATTACTCCAGTCTTCAGTGTCACATGATCATTCAGAAATCATTCTAATATGCTGATTTGCTGAGCAAGAAACATTTCTGATTATTAGCAATGTTGAAAGCTCAAAAGAACAGCATTTATTTGAAATAGAAATCTTTTTTAACAATATACATGTCTTTACTATCACTTTTTATCAATACATACTGTCTCAAACTTCTGAATGGTAGTGAACATATAAATAAAAAAATGGATAGTAACTCGTTTTATTAGGTAAAATATATAGATTTTTTTTTATGTAAGTAAGTTTTAAGAGTCAGATCCAAGTGCTTCAGTTTGTGCTAGTTTGCATTTTAATGTTTTTTGAAAATTATTTCATTCAACTATTTTAGATGTTTTACCAGTGCTCAATTATATTTCAGAAGCTCTTAAAAGCATAAAAGCAAGCATTTTTGCCAGTTTTTTTTCCTCTAATTTTGTGCAAAGTAATTAGTCACATGGCTTTTACAGCTGGAGCAGATGTCTTAAAGAAAAAAGTTAACTTCGAGAAAAAAAAAATTACATATAATTTACTCACCCCCTTGTCATCCAAGATGTTCATGTCTTTCTTTCTTCAGTTGTAAAGAAATTATGATTTTTGAGGCAAACATTTTAGGATTTCTCTCCATATAGTGGACTTCTGTGAGTTTGAACTTCCAAAATGCAGCTTCAAAGGACTCTAAACAATCCCAGCCGAGGAAGAAGGGTCTTATATAGCAAAATGATCAGTTATTTTCTAAAAAAAAAATAAAAAATGGTTTATATACTTTTAAACCTCAAATGCTTATCTTGGCGATGTAGGGCGATTTTGAGGTTGGAAGTAAAATGAGATGGGAGCTTTTTGACATACACTAACTGGAATACACAGAGTTTATGCAGAGCTAGACAAGACAAGCATTTAAGGTTGAAAAGTATATAAATTGTACATTTTTTTTAGAAATTAGAAACCCTTATTCCTCAGCTGGGAGCACCATTGAACTCGTGGGCACCATTGAAGTCCACTATATGGAAAGAAATCTTGAAATGTGTTCTTCAGAAAGCATAATTTCTTTACAACTGAAGAAAGAAAGACATGAACTTCTTGGATGACAAGGGGGTGACTAAGTTATCTGTACATTTTTGATCTGGAAGTGAACTTCCCCTTTAAAAAGTTATTAAGCTATGAACATAGACAGCATATCTGAAAAATACCACATGTTCATGTTTTAAGAAAATGCAGGGTTTTCCACTGCAACTAGAACTACTGGATAAAATAAAAAAATAAAAACTTTTGGACCTCTTATCTTCCATTCTAGCCGTTTATAGACACATAGCGCAGTTTGCCCTTCTCTCGGCATTCATAAATTAGATTAAGATGTTGAATGGATTAAAGGTCATTCCACCCAAGTACAAAAGACAATCATTAGGCAATAAGCTCTTTGTATTTGATCAAATAACTCCGTGACCTTACACCGTGTGGACGGATCGATGAGACACAACGCAGATGTGCATTCGTTCCTAGAGATCCCGTGTGAAGATCAGCTGCGAATAATCACGACTTTCAGCATAAGCACTCCTAAATAACCCTTTGTTAGCACTAAGCCAAAGCTAGAGATTGAGTTTCCGCAGCCCCGCTGCCTTTGTGCTGGCGTGGCCTCCAGAAATGCTGAGAGCCAGAAAACTTGATCTCAACACCAGTGCCCTTTCTCGGGCGTGCTGTTTAAAAATAACCTCGGCGGAAGCAGGGGCGGAAAAGCCTGGGATCAGGTACGGCGGATGGGATAGCGAGGAAGAGCTCCGGACACACTGATGGATGGCAAAGCGAGGCTGAGTGCTCTTCATGGACGTGCTCCTTTAGTCAGGGCTCTGATTCTGAATTATCGCGCGGGGCGAGCTGAGCGCGGACTGATGTCGCCCGGTCGGACCGCGAGGTGGAAGAGGGAGGATGCTCTCACCTGGATACCTGGCTGTGTCAAGGTAGCTGGCATTGTTGTTTTTGATAGAATAGGAAACTTCTAGAGCTGCTTGTAGGGCGTAATGCCAAGAGTTGTTTTGCTGTGATTTTGTGATTATGAATGTTCTGCTTGACATTGCTGGAAACACTTGAGACGATTGCAAGTGAGATTTCTGCCTGCTGCAGTCGAGCTGTTTACTTGGCTTTCATTTTTGCCTCGTTTCTGCATATTTGCATATATTCAGCAGTTTTATCCTTGAATGCTTTTAATTGGTCAGCACTCCAATTTAGACCTCTTAACACACCTGCAGCCATTTGCAGCTAATACTGATCATACAAAAGTAATATTATAGCTTTCTATGACTTAAAGTGTTTGTTGTACACTTCCCTGTTGAAAAAAAAAACTGCATAGGCTGGTTAGGTAGGTTTTGACGCTGGGATGCTGGTTTAAGCTGGTCTTTTGCTGGTTTATAAAAAACAGCAAATAACCAGTGTTGGTGAAAGTTACTTTTAAAAGTAATGCATTACAATATTGAGTTACTTCCTAAAAAAGAAACTAATTATGTTACTTTTTTACTTTTTATGGAAAGTAATGCGTTACGTTACTTTTGCGTTACTTAAAATCCCCCTTTCAGAATCTGCTAAATGTTAATTACTTTACCAAAATAAGAGGAATCATATATGTTATTGTTTATTTAGTACTGATCTGAACAAGATATTTCACATAAAAGACGTTTACATATAGTAAAGAAAATAACAGTTGAATTTATTAAAATTCTGTTCAAAAGTTTACATCCCCTTGATTCTTAATACATACTGTGTTGTTACCTGAATGATCCACAGCTGTGTTTTTTTGTTTAGTGATAGTTGTTCATGAGTCCCTTGTTTGTCCTGAACAGTTAAACTGTCTGCTGTTCTTCAGAAAAATCCTTCAGGTCCCACAAATTCATTGTTTTTTGTGTATTTGAACCCTTTCCAACAATGATTGTATGATTTTGAGATCCATCTTTTCACACTGAGGACAACTGAGGGACTCATATGCAACTATTTAACACTCACTGATGCTCCAGAAGGAAAAAAACATGCATTAAGAGCCGGGGGTGAAAACTTTTGAACAGAATGGAGATGTGTACATTTATCTTATTTTGCCTAAATATCTTTTTTTTTTTTTTTCATTTAATACTGTGAAAACTTTTTGAATTTGAAGACCAGGGTAAAAGTAACAAAAACATAATGTAACACATTACCTTCCATAAAAAGTAACTAAGTAACACAATTAGTTACTTTTTTAGGGAATAGTGCAATATTGTAATGCATTACTTTTTTAAAGTAACTTTTATCAACACTAATAAACATTATAGTTTTTTAAAATGATTATTTTTGTATAATAATAATATTGTTGTTCATTGTAACCAAACTACTCAAATGAACTGGAATCATTTGGCAAAGTACTTGCATATTTTAAGGATGGAAGTCTAAAGTCATTCTAAACATTTTCTGTATTTGCTCAGTGACATAATGTTTAATAGTCCAGCTGTGTGATTTCATGGCCCTAGCATCTGTTAACCTGTCATCCAGACAGACTCCAGTCAGTGTTTCTACAGCTCTTTTGGGATTTTGTGTAGTTTGGGAGCAATGCAGGTGTGTAGCTTCATGATTTTGAAGGTTATCAACTCACTGACCTTTTAACCGTCAAAGAGAGACCTTTCCAAGTCAGGACGTCTTCTCTGCATTCGGCCGCTTGTCATTGGGTCTCCTTAGCTGGAACAGGACAGACAGCAGATTGCTGTGCTATTGTTCACTTTGTCCTTTCGTATCAAATGACTTTGTGGATGTAGTCAGCAGAACGACGCTGCTCCTCAGCCAGCCAGGTGGAAGCTGTCACGTCAAACCGATGCAGATGAAAGAGAGTTTTGGGTTTATGTTTGGATGTGAACAGAGAACAGTGTAGTTCAGTCAGACATGATGGATGGTCGAGCGCCTTCTAAATAGTTTGTTTTGTGCATACGCTGTAATTTCAGAGTAACGCAATATGTGCGAGTCGAGTGAAAAGAACTCTTTCGGGAGTCTGAATAAAAATAGCTTCCGTGGTCATGTTTTTTGATGAAGTTTTTGCCTTTGTTTTTTCAAGTCAATGTGTGTGTAGCTGTAGATGATGTCATTTTTTTGCTGTAATTTATATTTCCCTGATTTGTATGACAATTTTATATGCTTTATATGAAATATGTGACCCTGGAACACAGAACCAGTCTTAAGTTGCATGTGTATATTGTAGCAATATCCAACAATATGACCAATTTTTCTTTTATGCCAAAAATCATTAGGATATTAAGTAAAGATCATGTTCCATGAAGATATTTTGTAAATTTCCTATCGTGCATCAAAACTTAATTTTTGATTAGTAATATGCATTGCCAAAAACTTCATTTGGACAACTTTAAAAGCGATTTTCTCCCTCAGATTGCAGATTTTTAAATAGTTGTATCTTGCCAAATATTGTTCTATTCTAACAAACCATACACCAATGGAAAGCTTGTTTCAGCTTTCAGATGATGTATAAATCTCAATTTAAAAAAATTGACCCTTATGCCTGGTTTTGTGGTCCAGGGTCACATATTTCATGCAAAAAGCAAGACAGTGGAGAAAAAGATGACAAAGGTCTGAACACTAGGACAAATCTTATGCACAAATATAAACATGCATTGTAATGAGCATCAATATTTACAAATAGTTTACAAAAACATTTTAATATATACTGTAAAATGATTGTAAGTTTAACTATAAAGACTGTAAACTGCTACAGTAAAACCTGTTTGTTGGATAACGGGTGATTTTAAACTGTAATATTTACTGGTTGTTTTGTAAAAACATTTTTGCTGTATTAACCACAGCATATTTTTACTGTGTATTTTATATGCTTTATATTAAATATGTGACCCTGGACCACAAAACCAGTCTTAAGTAGCACAAGTATATTTGTAGCAATAGTCAAAAATACATTGTATGGGTCAAAATTATCGATTTTCCTTTTTAAAAATCATTAGGATATTAAGTAAAGATCATGTTCCATTAAGATATTTAGTAAATTTCGTACCGTAAATATATCAAAACTTAATTTTTGATTAGTAATATGCATTGCCAAGATCAACTTTAAAAGCGATTTTCTCAATATTTAGACTTTTTTGCACCCTCAGATTCCAGTTTTTCAAATAGTTGGATCAAATAATGGGGGAAAAGGTCTGAACACTAGGACAAATCTTAATCATTTCAAAAGACATGCACCAATATAAACATGCATAGTAATGAGCATCAGTATTTTCAACATTTACTTTTTAATATACACTGTAAAATGATTGTAAGTTTAACTATAAAGACTGTAAACTGCTACAGAAAAACCTGTTTGTTGGATAACGGGTGCTTTTAAACTGTAAAATTTACTGGTTGTTTTGTAAATATGTTTACATTTTTGCTGCATTTTACAGAAATATTATGGTAACAACTGCCAGTCTTTTTTTTTTTTTTTAAGTGACAGAATTAGTTTTTTTTAGGCAGTACACCTTGGCGTTTATCACTATTTTATGCATGTTTATCTTGTTTTTTGTACTCTTATTATTTTACATTGATTTGATTAATACATGACTGACTCGTGTGTACAGAACTTTGGTCAACGAAAGTTGTTTTAAATGTGCTTTAGAAATAAACTTGAACTTGAACTTGAAATAAGGACTGCCCGATGGCCCGGGGCCGGCATGCGAGACGCTCGGGACAGTAGACAGGACACGTTAACTTGCCTGCGACTGTTTGTTAATTGCATGCGCAAATACAGTCTAATGGTGTGTTCACACCGAACACCAAGCGAATATGCGCATCGCGTCACTCGCTCTAGTTTATTCGCAGGATGTTTTTCCCGTCACTCGCGCGAATAACAACAAGGCACGATCGACCATGGCGGAGATAAATACGATCGCTGCTTTGTACTTGTTGTGTACAGTCGTGGCCAAAAGTTTTGAGAATGACACAAATATTAGTTTTCACAAAGTTTGCTGCTAAACTGCTTTTAGATCTTTGTTTCAGTTGTTTCTGTGATGTACTGAAATATAATTACAAGCACTTCATACGTTTCAAAGGCTTTTATCGACAATTACATGACATTTATGCAAAGAGTCAGTATTTGCAGTGTTGGCCCTTCTTTTTCAGGACCTCTGCAATTCGACTGGACATGCTCTCAATCAACTTCTGGGCCAAATCCTGACTGATAGCAACCCATTCTTTCATAATCACTTCTTGGAGTTTGTCAGAATTAGTGGGTTTTTGTTTGTCCACCCGCCTCTTGAGGATTGACCACAAGTTTTAAGATCTGGGGAGTTTCCAGGCCATGGACCCAAAATGTCAATGCTTGGTCCCCGAGCCACTTAGTTATCACTTTTGCCTTATGGCACGGTGCTCCATCGTGCTGAAAAATGCATTGTTCTTCACCAAACTGTTGTTGGATTGTTGGAAGAAGTTGCTGTTGGAGGGTGTTTTGGTACCATTCTTTATTCATGGCTGTGTTTTTGGGCAAAATTGTGAGTGAGCCCACTCCCTTGGATGAGAAGCAACCCCACACATGAATGGTCTCAGGATGCTTTACTGTTGGCATGACACAGGACTGATGGTAGCGCTCACCTTTTCTTCTCCGGACAAGCCTTTTTCCAGATGCCCCAAACAATCGGAAAGAGGCTTCATCGGAGAATATGACTTTGCCCCAGTCCTCAGCAGTCCATTCGCCATACTTTCTGCAGAAGATCAATCTGTCCCTGATGTTTTTTTTGGAGAGAAGTGGCTTCTTTGCTGCCCTTCTTGACACCAGGCCATCTTCCAAAAGTCTTGGCCTCACTGTGTGTTCAGATGCGCTCACACCTGCCTGCTGCCATTCCTGAGCAAGCTCTGCACTGGTGGCACTCCGATCCCGCAGCTCAATCCTCTTTAGGAGACCATCCTGGCGCTTGCTGGACTTTCTTGGACGCCCTGAAGCCTTCTTAACAATGCAGTGGAAAGTTTTTTTTCGGGATTACGTTTATTTTCATGGCAAAGAAGGACTATGCAATTCATCTGATCACTCTTCATAACATTCTGGACTATATGCAAATTGCTATTATAAAAACTTAAGCAGCAACTTTTCCAATTTCCAATATTTATGTAATTCTCAAAACTTTTGGCCACGACTGTAAGTCCTAAATACACCGGAAAGCCAAACGCCAACGTGTCTGGGTTCACAGCACAGTAATGCATCACAGACATATCTCACGAATCCTTCTATAAACAAAGTGTAGAGAGAGTGTAAATAAGAGATTGATCGTGCGGTACAGAGAGTGTCGGTGATTATAATAGTGCTTTGTGATATCGCAAACTAAGATGAGTGACAGCTTATAATATTTTTTATGGGAGTTTGTAAATGAGATATTGACCTGATACAGCAGTTAAATAAACAAGTTATTATTAAGTGACTTACATTGTCTGACTACAATTTTGCTCGTTTCGTCGTCAAAAGTCACACCGCTGTGTTTGAATGTGGAGGAGCAACGGCTCTGCGCATCTACATTCAAACACAGCGGTGTTTCGTTTATCAGCGAACGTGGGTTTTCAAACGAATCTAGTGAAATGATTCAATTTCCCATTCATAAAGAGAGTCACTTGCTTTATTCCTGAATGAACCATGCGTTCGAACGAATCAAATGAATGATACGATTCAGTAATTTCAGTTTCTTGCCGCCACCTGCTGGCAGATCCTTTCAGTTATTGAAATCTTAAATACTTCTGTATTGAAAATTGTATATTTAAAACATTAATCTCAACATGAATTTAAGAATTTGATTGCACTCATGGCACCTGAGCCTCATTTTCATGGACGACACTGTAAAAATGAAGACAGAAACCTTGCTGATCATTAAACTGTTACTAGCACTACCTCTTTCTTGTGAAAGGAGTTTTAGTTCAATGAAGCAAATAAAAAATGACTGGAGAAGCAACCTCTCAGTGGATTCACTCCACAAACTTTTATTCATCAGCATTGAAGGGCCTGAGTTGGACCGTTTCAATGGCCAGAAGGTAGTTGAAAGGTGGCACTCTCAGACAGAAAGGGCTCTGAGAGTATTGCTCTAGAACAGAGACAATATTTGGGATCTTCTGATCAAGACCAGAAACAATTCATCACAATAACACTTTTAACATAAATTCTGCTTAATAACACTCTGTTTACTAATATTGTTTAAATTTTCTTCTTTGCAACAACATTCCTTTAATAGGAGTCCTCCATTTATGTATAGTTAACTGCTGATCTGGGACCATCGATCTGGACAGACTGTTGTGCATCAATATAGTCACATCACAATTATAATTTCTTAAATTGTCAATTGTATTTAAAGAAAAGTTATACTGAATAAAAAGTGTATGTATAGTTATTTTTGGCTCTTGACACATTATTTAAAATATGTGGCTAAGAAATAACTATTAATTTTTTTTTTTTTTTTTTTTTGGCGGGGCCATTAGAAAAAATCCTTAGCATTGAACCCTGTAAGTAAAGATATTTTGTAAATGTCCTAGCGTAAATATATTAAAACTTAATTTTTGATTAGTAATATACATTGCCAAGAACTTCATTTGGACAACTTTAAAAGAGATTTTCTCAATATTTGGATTTTTTTGCATCCTCAGATTCCAGATTTTTCCAAATAGTTGTATCTCGGCCAAATATTGTCCTAACTATACATCAATGGAAAGCGTATTTATTCAATTTTAATCACTGGTTATCACTGGTTTTGTGGTCCAGAGTCACAAATATGTTAATGTGTTATTGTGCAATGCAGAAGTAAGCTATTTTCTTTAAATGTACAAGACTTCTGATTCATTAGCCATAAATGACTAGAAGAATAACGAAGTGTAAGTAAATAGTAAAAATGTTGGCGCTACAAATCAGTGTGTTGATTTTTACTGCAATGCATTAAAATAATATAAGAAATTCTAGGTTGCAATATCAAGCAGCTCAAATAGCTAGAAGTGCATGAAAGCAGAAGCCTCGCACATGGTTCTGAATGTTGTACATCAGGTGTAAATGAGTTCTTCAGCGCTGACTCACTGTCCCACTGCTCTCATGTCCTCTCACGCGTCACACAGACATTAGGATTCCTTCAGCGTTTGGCAGCCTCTCTCTTTCTCTCAGCTGTTCTACTGTTCATTGGCTCTTAAATCTTCAGCGTCACTCTCACGTGCAGCACTCACACACACACACTCACACACACACACACACACACACACACACACACACACACACACACACACACAAACACACACACATAATCAGTCTCCTGTCAGCAGTGTTCATGTATTCTGATGACTGTGCAGCATCATGGATGCGGTTCGCTGCTCTCACACCGGGACTGATGAAT
>NC_133384.1:9562047-9749355 GCF_049309525.1 Garra rufa | reverse complement strand
ATATATATATATATATATATATATATATATATATATATTATTAAACATAACATATGTACTTATAAATTTATTGTGTTATATATTACATAATATTACATATTATGTGTGTGTTGTTATTGTTTCACCATAACTTTAAATGATTATTAAATTCAATTATTAAATTATTATACAAATTTAATTCATAATTAATAAACTTTAAATAAATAATATTATTAAATTAAATATATACATACATATGCATACACAAATTATTATTTATTTATATGTATATAAATATTCTGTAATAATACAAAATAATACAGAATTATACAGAAAAAAATATTTTAAAAAATCTGTAGTAACAACTACATTAATATAGCTACAAATAATCAGACTATATTAATTTAATTAATTTTATATAATTAATTCACGTGTGCGCGCGCACACACACACACACACACACAAATTAAAAAAATATATATATACACACACACAAATTATTTTAAATATAAATATAATTAAATAATATTATAATTTTATTAATATTATTAAACTTAACATAAATATTTAAAATTGTAAATTACATTTATTATGTTATATATTACATAATGTGTGCATGTGTGTTATTGTTTCACCATAAACTGTAAATGATTATTACATTTAATTATTAAATCATTAAACATTATTATCAATAATAATTAGATATGATACAGTGAGGTCAATAAGTATTTGATCACCCTGTGATTTTGCAAGTTCTCTTACTTAGAAATCATGGAGGGGTCTACAATTTTCAGCAAAGGTGCATTTCCACTGTGAGGGACAGAATCTAAAAATAAAAATCCGGAAATCACATTGTATGATTTTTTTACAATTTATTTGTGAATTACTGTGGCAAATAAGTATTTGATCACTTGAGTCAAAAAAATGTAATATTTGGTACAGAAGCCTTTGTTAACAATTCCAGAGGTCAAACGGTTCCTGTAGTTCTTCAGCAGGTTTGCACACACTGCAGGAGGGATTTTGGCCCACTCCTCCATACAGATCTTCTCTAGATCTGTCAGGTTTCGGGGCTGTCGCTGAGCAACACAGAGTTTCAGTTCCCTCCAAAGATTTTCTATTGGATTTAGGTCTGGAGACTGGCTAGGACACTCCAGAACCTTGATGTGCTTCTTACGGAGCCACTCCTTGGTTTTCCTGGCTGTGTGCTTTGGGTCATTGTCATGTTGGAAGACCCAGCCACGACCCATCTTTAATGCTCTGACTGAGGGAAGGAGGTTTTTGCCCAATATGTCACAATACATGGCCCCGTTCATCCTCTCCTTAATACAGTGCAGACGTCCTGTCCCCTGTGCAGAAAAACACCCCCAGAGCACGATGCTTCCAGCCCCATGCTTCACTGTAGGTATGGTATTATTGGGATGATACTCATCATTCTTCTTCCTCCAAACACGGCGAATGGAGTTAAGACCAAAAAGTTCTATTTTGGTCTCATCTGACCACAGGACTTTCTCCCATGACTCCTCTGGATCATCCAGATGGTTCCTGGCAAACTTCAGACGGGCCTGGACATGGGCTGACTTAAGCAGGGGAACCTTCCGTGCGATGCAAGATTTTAAACCGTGACGTCTTAGTGTATTACTGATAGTAGCCTTGGAAACGATGGTCCCAGCTCTCTTCACAGCATTGACCAGCTCCTCCTGTGTAGTTCTGGGATGATTCTTCACCATTCTTAGCATCATTGATACCCCACGAGGAGAGATCTTCCGAGGGGCCCCAGTCCGAGGGACATTGACAGTTATCATTAGCCTCTTCCATTTTCTGACAATTGCTCCAACAGTTGTTCTTTTTTCACCAAGCTACTTGGCAATTGCCCCGTAGCCCTTTCCAGCTTTGTGAAGGTCTACAATTTTGTCTCTTGTGTCTTTTGACAGCTCTTTGGTTTTGCACATGTTGCTCCTTAAACTTTGGCTGATTGTGGGGTGCACAGGTGTCTTTATGACAGCTAACGACCTCAAACAGGTGCTACTAATGCTGGAGTGTAGCTGGACTATTTAAAAGAAAAATAACAGGTCTTTGAGGGTCAGAAATCTGGCTGATAAGCAAGTGATCAAATACTTATTTGACACAGTAATTCACAAATAAATTGTTAAAAAAATCATACAATGTGATTTCCGGGTTTTTAGTTTTAGATTCTGTCTCTCACAGTGGAAATGCACCTATGCTGAAAATTGTAGACCCCTCCATGATTTCTAAGTAAGAAAACTTGCAAAATCACAGGGTGATCAAATACTTATTGACCTCACTGTATATTTGTATGTTAAGAAGTCTATTGTTGTTTCACCATAAACTCTTCCTTTGCTCTGCTGTATTTCAGACATTCAGGCAGTGGGTCTAAAGAAGGGAATGTTCTTCAATCCCGACCCGTATCTGAAAATCGCCATCCAGCCTGGAAAGCACAGCATCTTCCCTGCGCTGCCTCATCACGGTCAGGAGAAACGCTCAGGAATCATCTGCAACACGGTCAACCCCGTCTGGAAGAGAGAGGTGAGCTTCTCCTCGATCTCTATCATTCATGTTTGACAAGACGGATCATTTAAAGCCATTCTGACATTAAAAAAATCACCTTTGCGTTTGAGTCTGGACTCTCTAGAGCTGTCATTGTGACATTCACGTCTTTCTTTCTGGCGAGTCTGTGTTTGATTGTGCTCAAATGCAGCTTTGAGAGGAACATGAAAGCAGATTCCCTCAGGTGCCAGAGCTTTGACTCGCTAATGCTGCTTCTGCCAGCAGCTCTGAAAACAAAAGCATATGGAAATGAAGCTCTCTGATAACTTTATGACTTGAAATCTTGATACCTGGCTTCTGTCTACAACACATTTGGGAGAAACATAACTGCACAAACTGAGCTGGCATCACCTCTACAACCAATGCAGTGAAGCTTTTAATATTTGATATTATGATGAATAGGGGAGCACAACCTAACACTTTTTGAATTTCTCAGTTCGTTTAAATCCACGTGGAGTTTAAAGTATAATTTTTATCCACATTAATTTCACACTTGTCTAGCACAAATATGTCACTTTGTTTCATAATTACAGTGTATACTTTTTTTCGTTATTTACCTTAAAAGAAAGGAAGTGAAATGTTACAGTATGCCCCATAGGTGGATACATTGTAACATCTGAGGGGCACATTGTAACATTACCATATGACAGCTTCAAATGTTATCTGGTCGAATTAAAAAAATATACGACAAACTGTAATATTTTGTCAATAAAATAAAATCTATTATTTTTCAAATAAAATAATGGTTTTTTTTAAGAATTAAAAATAATTGAATTTTGGAGTTTGACAATGAACTTATCGCAACCAAGCTTGGGACGGCTCTGATCGCAACACACAGCTGTACAGTAGCCTATAGTTCAAAACAATGTGTGCAAATAGAGGAAACACATTTAGACATTCAGAAAAACACTCCACTGCCTCCATACACAGCTCTCATAGAACACCACACACATAAACCAGCCACAATGCTTTACATTTCTTGAAATAATCATTTCTGAACAATAAACATTGACTGTCAGTCTTTATTTGCCTGTTTCTTGTGGTTTCTCATTAAAATCCATAAAAGTAAATGGCATAAATTACATTGCTAATGTCATAGAGTAGCATAGTTTAATAACAGTGGGACACATTGTAACACAGTGTTACAACTTTAACCATCTGCACGACTGGGATTTAAAACAGGTTAGTGTCTTCTGCTGGTTTGCAAAGCGTTAATAAACTATCTAAACTGATAAATAACAGATTGGAGATTACAATAATTGCAGATTTGTCTTGTTTTAAATGAATACTAAAAACTGAGATGAAAAGTTTACTTCAGCCAGAAAAAACTTTTACTATGGTAAAATAAATATTCAGTGATATCTTCAAAAGACTTTTGAATTTTGGCGCACTTTTTTTCTTTGTATAGTGTTGCCATGTCAACTAGTAAATGCCATAAATTTGGTTATGCTAGCATGTGTGGAAATATTTAAACCATGTGTGTTACAACTAACCCCGCGTTAGTTTGTGCCTCGCACTCCTCTACTTACAAGATTCATGGAAATGTTTTTTGGAAGAGTTTTAAAGAATCCAATCACGGCACTCAGACAAGCGAATTGTAACCATTATAACTAAAGATATAACCATAATCAAATGATATTCTGAGGAATGTTGGTTACCAAAGAGTTGATGGTTGTCATTGACTCCAGAGTAGGGGGGGAGGAAATACAGTTGAGGTCAAAAGTTTATATACACCTTGCAGAATCTGCAAAATGTTAATTATTTTATCAAAATAAGAGTGCAAATGCATGTTATTTTTTATTTAGTACTGACCTGAATTTATAAAAATGACCCTGTTCAAAAGTTTACACCAATGACTGTATGATTTTGAGATCCATCTTTTCACACTGAGGACAACTGAGGGTCTCAAATGCAAATATTACAGAAGGTTCAAACACTCACTGATGCTCCAGAAGGAAAAAAACATGATTTAACAGCTGGGGGTGAAAACTTTTGGAATTTGAAAATCAGAGTAAATTTGACTTATTTTGTCTTCTGGGAAACATGCAAGTAGCTTCTGTAGCTTCTGAAGAGCAGTAATGATTATCTAAATATAATCTTATAATATTATATAAAAAATCATATTTAGACAAAATAAATAAGAAAAATTTACACATCTTCATTCTGTTCAAAACATTTTTTAAAGAAATGAACTCATACAGGTTTGAAACAACATGAGGGCGTGTAAACGACAGATTTTTTATTTTTGAGTGAACTGTCCCTTTAACAGACTGAAGCTGTGATGAAAGCCTTCGCTCTCCCGTTGAGAAAACCACTAAAAACAATTGGATCTGTTCTTGCAGTGTCTTCGGTGTCTTACATATGGCTTCAGCGTGCACACACACACACACACACACACACACACACACACACACACACGTGCTGTGACAGGCTGTTAATCCGTACGGCTCAGTCTCCTGAGCGTCTTCACTGCAGCTCATTCACTTTTGACCGCGGCTGTCCTAATAAACCTGAACACAAGCCTGTCAGCTTCACCTCCCTCAGAGACTCTCAACAGCTACTCATCTCTCTTTAGCTTTAATTAGGAATACTCAGTAATATGCAGCCTAAAAATGAACTGCCAAATGAATAATGAAACCTTAGACAGAATAGATAGATGTGAAAACTTTTTGTTAAATCATTACCTGTCCAGTGATCATAGTAACCCTTATGAAAAAGAAGTGTATTCAAGTGTACTATTAGAATAAAATGTTTTTGTTTACAAGCAGATACCATTCTTTCTTTTGATGTTTTGTATGTTCAGATATTCATAAAACAAAATATATACAAATTAATACCTAAATAGGGACAATGTAGTATACTTATGATGTAAAGTTCACTTACAAGTTTACTTGAAGTATAAAACTACTAAACTAGTAGTTTACTGAGACTATACTTCAAAGTGCACTAAAAATGCATAAAAAGTATTTAATTAGTAAACTTTTAGTATAATTGCAGTATTAACTGACAAAATAGATGTAAACTAGTTATGTACTCAAAGTTTACTGCGGTTATACTTAAAGTATACTTTTATATACTCAAGCAGGCCAATTTAATCCCAAGGAAAATAGTACACTTAATAGTATACTACTAGTACACTGATATTTGTATACTTACTACAAAAGTATACTTAAAAATATACTTGACCTTTACCTAAGTATACTTAATAGAATAAACCTGAAATATACTTCTTTTTGGTAAGGGAAGCAGTACTATGCTGTGTGCAAATATTACATTGTGAACATATTCTTAGAGTTAACTACACCTGATTTCAGTTGTATTGGGTTTCTTATCTACTGCCGTTGGTTTCTGATAGCCGGTCTCTCAGTCTGTAGCGCGGTAGAAATACTTGCCGCAGTCGGCAGTAAGTCAGCAGGTGAAATATGGGTTCATTTCTCTTCACACGCATGGCTGAACTGGCTGGAATCCAGTAGAGAGCAAACATGAGCCACAGAAGGTTTTCACCAGCAGCCCTTTGGGGGTTAATGGCACCATTTAATGTCTGCGAGATGAAACGTGACCTGCTGAATTTCCCACAGTGCCTTGCTGCCTGTTTACTGCACGAGTCTCAGAATGTACATAGAATATTTCATTGATTCGTCCATTGAATGTAGTTGTTTGTTTTTTAAACTAGGTATTGATGTTTTAATCTCAGTGAGTGTATGTTTTATTCATTTTGTTTCTTCATTTCCTTGGAAAACAGGCTGTGAATGACCACACTGAATATAATGCAGAATGCAAATAAACGTGGCATGAGCATAAACACGTGATGCAGCAGCTAATGGAAAAGCCATAAATTGTATTTCCACTTCCTTTCAAGGAATTTGTAAATCTTTTAGTGATATGGCTAAAAATAACATCTGTTAAAAAACATGTGGCAAGACAGTACATTTGAATTAATCAATAAAATCTGAGAAATGGCCTAGCCTTACACTGTTTGTGTTGACTTGAAGCAGACTGGAAACAGGCTAGGCTAGACTTGAAGCAGGCTAGGCTAGACTTGAAGCAGGCTTGGCTTGACTTGAAGCAGGCTTGGCTTGACTTGAAGCAGGCTAGGCTAGACTTGGCTTGACTTGAAGCAGACTGGAAGCAGGCTTGGCTTGACTTGAAGCAGGCTAGGCTAGACTTGAAGCAGGCTAGGCTAGACTTGAAGCAGGCTTGGCTTGACTTGAAGCAGGCTTGGCTTGACTTGAAGCAGGCTTGGCTTGACTTGAAGCAGGCTAGGCTAGACTTGGCTTGACTTGAAGCAGACTGGAAGCAGGCTTGGCTTGACTTGAAGCAGGCTAGGCTAGACTTGAAGCAGGCTAGGCTAGACTTGAAGCAGGCTTGGCTTGACTTGAAGCAGGCTTGGCTTGACTTGAAGCAGGCTTGGCTTGACTTGAAGCAGGCTTGGCTAGACTTGGCTTGACTTGAAGCAGGCTAGGCTAGACTTGGCTTGACTTGAAGCAGACTGGAAGCAGGCTTGGCTTGACTTGAAGCAGGCTTGGCTTGACTTGAAGCAGGCTTGGCTAGACTTGGCTTGACTTGAAGCAGACTGGAAGCAGGCTAGGCTAGACTTGAAGCAGGCTTGGCTTGACTTGAAGCAGGCTTGGCTAGACTTGGCTTGACTTGAAGCAGGCTAGGCTAGACTTGGCTTGACTTGAAGCAGACTGGAAGCAGGCTTGGCTTGACTTGAAGCAGGCTTGGCTTGACTTGAAGCAGGCTAGGCTAGACTTGGCTTGACTTGAAGCAGACTGGAAGCAGGCTAGGCTAGACTTGAAGCAGGCTTGGCTTGACTTGAAGCAGGCTTGGCTAGACTTGGCTTGACTTGAAGCAGGCTAGGCTAGACTTGGCTTGACTTGAAGCAGACTGGAAGCAGGCTTGGCTTGACTTGAAGCAGGCTTGGCTTGACTTGAAGCAGGCTTGGCTTGACTTGAAGCAGGCTTGGCTTGACTTGAAGCAGGCTTGGCTTGACTTGAAGCAGGCTTGGCTAGACTTGGCTTGACTTGAAGCAGGCTAGGCTAGACTTGGCTTGACTTGAAGCAGACTGGAAGCAGGCTTGGCTTGACTTGAAGCAGGCTTGGCTTGACTTGAAGCAGGCTTGGCTTGACTTGAAGCAGGCTTGGCTTGACTTGAAGCAGGCTTGGCTTGACTTGAAGCAGGCTTGGCTTGACTTGAAGCAGGCTTGGCTTGACTTGAAGCAGGCTTGGCTTGACTTGAAGCAGGCTTGGCTTGACTTGAAGCAGGCTTGGCTTGACTTGAAGCAGGCTTGGCTTGACTTGAAGCAGGCTTGGGCTTGGCTTGACTTGAAGCAGGCTAGGCTAGACTTGAAGCAGGCTAGGCTAGACTTGAAGCAGACTTGAAGCAGGCTAGGCTAGACTTGAAGCAGGCTTGGCTTGAATTGAAGCAGACTTGAAGCAGGCTAGGCTAGACTTGAAGCAGGCTAGGCTAGACTTGAAGCAGGCTAGGCTAGACTTGAAGCAGGCTAGGCTAGACTTGAAGCAGGCTAGGCTAGACTTGAAGCAGGCTAGGCTAGACTTGAAGCAGGCTAGGCTAGACTTGAAGCAGACTTGAAACAGACTAGGCTAGACTTGAAGCAGGCTTGGCTTGACTTGAAACAGGCTTGGCTTGACTTGAAACAGGCTTGGCTTGACTTGAAGCAGACTTGAAACAGACTAGGCTAGACTTGAAACAGGCTAGGCTAGACTTGAAACAGGCTAGGCTTGACTTGAAACAGACTAGGCTAGACTTGAAACAGGCTAGGCTTGACTTGAAACAGGCTAGGCTTGACTTAAAGCAGACTTGAAACAGACTAGGATAGACTTGAAACAGACTAGGCTAGACTTGAAACAGACTAGGCTTGACTTAAAGCAAACTTGAAACAGGCTCGGCTTGACTTGAAACAGGCTAAGCTTGACTTAAAGCAGACTTGAAACAGGCTAGGCTAGACTTGAAGCAGGCTTGGCTTGAATTGAAACAGGCTAGGCTTGACTTAAAGTAGACTTGAAACAGACTAGGCTAGACTTGAAACAGGCTTGGCTTGAATTGAAACAGGCTAGGCTTGACTTAAAGCAGACTTGAAACAGGCTCGGCTAGACTTGAAACAGGCTAGGCTTGACTTAAAGCAGACTTGAAACAGGCTCGGCTTGACTTGAAACAGGCTAGGCTTGACTTAAAGCAGACTTGAAACAGGCTAGGCTAGACTTGAAGCAGACTTGAAATAGACTTGAAACTGACTAGGCTTGACTTGAAGCAGGCTAGGCTAGACTTGGCTTGACTTGAAGCAGACTGGAAGCAGGCTAGGCTAGACTTGGCTTGACTTGAAGCAGACTGGAAGCAGGCTAGGCTTGACTTGAAGCAGACTGGAAACAGGCTAGGCTTGACTTGAAGCAGGCTTGGCTTGACTTGAAGCAGGCTTGGCTTGACTTGAAGCAGGCTTGGCTTGACTTGAAGCAGGCTTGGCTTGACTTGAAGCAGGCTTGGCTTGACTTGAAGCAGGCTTGGCTTGACTTGAAGCAGGCTAGGCTAGACTTGAAGCAGGCTAGGCTAGACTTGAAGCAGGCTAGGCTAGACTTGAAGCAGGCTAGGCTAGACTTGAAGCAGGCTTGGCTTGACTTGAAGCAGGCTTGGCTTGACCTGAAGCAGGCTTGGCTTGACCTGAAGCAGGCTTGGCTTGACTTGAAGCAGGCTTGGCTTGACTTGAAGCAGGCTAGGCTAGACTTGAAGCAGGCTAGGCTAGACTTGAAGCAGGCTAGGCTAGACTTGAAGCAGGCTAGGCTAGACTTGAAGCAGGCTAGGCTAGACTTGAAGCAGACTTGAAGCAGGCTAGGCTAGACTTGAAGCAGACTTGAAACAGACTAGGCTAGACTTGAAGCAGGCTTGGCTTGACTTGAAGCAGACTTGAAACAGGCTTGGCTTGACTTGAAACAGGCTTGGCTTGACTTGAAACAGGCTTGGCTTGACTTGAAACAGGCTTGGCTTGACTTGAAACAGGCTTGGCTTGACTTGAAACAGGCTTGGCTTGACTTGAAGCAGACTTGAAACAGACTAGGCTAGACTTGAAACAGGCTAGGCTTGACTTGAAACAGGCTAGGCTTGACTTGAAACAGGCTAGGCTAGACTTGAAACAGGCTAGGCTTGACTTGAAACAGGCTAGGCTTGACTTAAAGCAGACTTGAAACAGACTAGGCTAGACTTGAAACAGGCTAGGCTTGACTTGAAACAGGCTAGGCTTGACTTAAAGCAGACTTGAAACAGACTAGGCTAGACTTGAAACAGGCTAGGCTTGACTTGAAACAGGCTAGGCTTGACTTAAAGCAGACTTGAAACAGACTAGGCTAGACTTGAAACAGACTAGGCTAGACTTGAAACAGGCTAGGCTTGACTTAAAGCAAACTTGAAACAGGCTCGGCTTGACTTGAAACAGGCTAAGCTTGACTTAAAGCAGACTTGAAACAGGCTAGGCTAGACTTGAAGCAGGCTTGGCTTGAATTGAAACAGGCTAGGCTTGACTTAAAGTAGACTTGAAACAGACTAGGCTAGACTTGAAACAGGCTTGGCTTGAATTGAAACAGGCTAGGCTTGACTTAAAGCAGACTTGAAACAGGCTCGGCTAGACTTGAAACAGGCTAGGCTTGACTTAAAGCAGACTTGAAACAGGCTCGGCTTGACTTGAAACAGGCTAGGCTAGACTTGAAGCAGGCTAGGCTTGACTTGATGCAGACTTGAAATAGACTTGAAACAGGCTAGGCTTAAACAGAAACTCACCAACAGCAGATAATAACTTCAATGCACAATGAGGAACAATGGAAACATGAGGGCTACTTATACCAAACAAAGCAGGTCACATGACACAAACCAACCAATGAAAACAAGGAACAAGACTATAGCAACCAATGAACAAACAGAACAGAGAACCACATGGCAAGACATAAACCAATGAAAGTATGACACATACAACAACCAATAGCAGGAATACATGAGGGAAAGGGAGGCAAGACACTAACAGCATGAATCAAATACATAATAAAAGACATGAAAACATGAACAAAACCCCAAATCAAAACCCAAACCACACGTTACAGTTTGTCTGTCCCTGCGTTCAGCAGTAGAAACCAGGCTTGCTGTGACACGACTGAAGGGCATTGCTCCATTTTACACTGTTGCCTTATGTTTCATCACATCTCATTCTCTGCATTCAGCACAGTCAGGTCTCCTTCGCTCTCAGGTGAACATTTTACATTAAGTCATTTTTAACAAGCACAATCTGTGTCTTTAATGCATCTAAACTCATGCCTGTTAACATCTGATGTCAAGATCTAAGAAATAAGCACTCGTATAAATCACAGATCATCTGTGTGATTTTTCCTTAACTGTGTGATAAAGCAGGTAAAGCTGAGCAATAAAATGTCACGGCAGATCAGAGATAAGATCTGGATCTAATGGCAGCTTTTTTGTTGTTAACCAAAATAACCAAGATAAAAACAGGCAAAGAAACACTGGACCAATTGAACATACAGTTGAGGTCAAAATATACACCCCCCTTTCAGAATCTGCAAAATAAGAGGGATCATACAAAATGCATGTTATTTTTTATTTATTACTGACCTGAATAAGATATTCCACATAAAAGATGTTTACATATAGTCCACAAGAGAAAATAATAGTTGAATTTTTAAAAATGACCCCATTCAAAAGTTTACATCCCCTTGATTCTTAATACTGTGTTGTTACCTGAATGATCCACAGCTGTGTTTCTTTTTCATGAGTTCCTTGTTTGTCCGGAACAGTTAAACTGCTTGCTGTTCTTCAGAAAAATCCTTTAGGTCCCACAAATTCTTTGGTTTTCCAGCATTTTTGTATATTTGAACCCTTTCCAGCAATGACTGAATGATTTTGAGATCCATCTTTTCAGACTGAGGACAACTGAGGGACTCATATGCAACTATTACAGAAGGTTCAAACACTCACTGATGCTCCAGAAGGAAAAATCATGCATTAAGAGCCGGGGGGTGAAAACTTTTGGAATTCAAAGATTAGGGTAAATTTTTACTTATTTTGTCTTCTGGAGCATCAGTGAGTGTTTGAACCTTCTGTAATAGTTGCATATGAGTCCCTCAGTTGCCCTCAATGTGAAAAGATGGATCTCAAAATCATACAGTCATTGTTGGAAAGGGTTCAAATACACAAAAATGCTGGAAAATCAAAGAACCTAAAGGATTTTTCTGAAGAACAGCAGGCAGTTTAACTGTTCGGGACAAACAAGGGACTCATGAACAACTCACTAAACTAAAAAACACAACTAAATAGTTGTACTAAATAAACAATAACATGCAATGCATTTTATATGATCCCTCTTATTCTGGAAAAATAATTAACATTCTGCAGATTCTGAAAGGGGGATGTGAACTTTTGACCTCAACTGTATTGATGGTCTTGCTTAATTTCTTACTGCCAATAAAATCATTGCAAACATCACCTCATCCAGATGTGATTAATAACTGCAGCTCTTGGCAGACGTTTGGCTCTTGATGAGTGGAAATATGTCAGTATGAATCTGTTTGCCCAGATCATATTATTTGGCTAGCGCTGACCCAGATCTTTTCCTGATGTTGATATAGAGAAATCTTTCCAACGAGAGTGAATGTGAAACCTTGTGCTGGCTGGAGGACAGATCTAATGGCTTTTGTGGATATTCCGGGTGTTTGTTCTTATGTCCAAAGCCATTTTCTGTCCTCTCCACTAATGGCCCCAGCAGCTAAAAGTGACTTTCTGAATCACAAACACTTTGAAAGCTATTGACAGTGGGTGTCGTTCACTAATAATCACACACTAGGTTTTAATTTTGCCTGTTTACATTACTATTTATATTTTACAACAAGGCTTTTAAAAAATAGAGTCAAATAGCAAAATTGTAAAATATTATTACAATTTAAAAAAGCTGTTTTCTATATGAATATATGTTCAAATGTATTTTATTCCTGTGATCAAAGCTGAATTTTCAGCATCATTACTGCAGTCTTAAGTGTCACATGATCCTTTCAGAAATTATTCTAATATGCTGATTCGCTGCTCAACAAACATTTCCATTATTATCAATGTTAAAAACAGTTGTGCTGCACAATATTTTTGTGGAAACCATCATGCATTTTATTTTTCAGGATCAAAAGAACAGCAGTTATTTGAAGTATTTGAACCTTACTGTCACTTTTGATTGATTTAATGCATCCTTGATGAATACAAGTATTAATTTCTGCTACACCAACGTTTGGCATATAAACATGCAACCCCTAAACATCTAAACAAAATGCATATGAACAGCAGTTCTCCTCTGCTTGTGTCTGTTATCTTCTGCTCAGTTGTGGCGTAATGTGTTTGTGAGCCGTGTCTTTCCAGAGCCGTTTGAGGACACACTGGATTTGGTTATGGAGGAGCAGGGAGGGGGTTCGGCTTAATGTCATTGTGATGGGAGAAGCCGCTGAGTTTGGGCTTGCGTGGCACTGATTGAAAAGCCGTCCTACAAAGTCCTGTGTGCCTCCTTGACAAAGAATCGTGATACTTTGTTTAACTGCCACAGGGAACAAAACAAGCCAGTCTTGTGCTTTCATAGTCTCCGTCACCGCTGCAGTTTTCTGATGGACTCCAGCCAGGATGCAGCATCCCTGAGCACAAAGCACATTCCGTATCACATACTGATAAGCCAAGGGATTCAATAAATCCAATAACAATAGCAGAATCTGTTATTTATTAATTTATTAAATACAAATTTTATTTATTTTTACAAGTTTTAAAAAAAAATGTTAAAGAATGTTATCAAATAAATAATTTCTTATATTCTGGTAAGCCATGTGGTTCAATAAAGCCAATAACAATAGCTCAATCTAATTTAATGGCATTTTTTATTATGAATTTAATGTATTTTTTTTTACAAGTATTTAAAAAATGTATCTCTTTTTATTTTTTTAAAAATCCAATAAGCCAAGGGTGTAATACATTCAAGGGTGTAAAATACATTTGATTAAAAAAAAAAAAAAAATAATAATAATAATATATATATATATATATATATTTAATATATGTGTGTGTGTGTGTGTGTGTGTGTGTGTGTGTGTGTGTGTATATATATATATATATATATATATATATATGTATAAAATTAAATGCATATTTAAAAAAATATATAAAATATATATATATATTTTTTTAATTATGCATTTAATTTACTAATTTTTATTTAAGGTTTAAAAAAAATGTTACTGAATTTCATCAAATACATGATTTCTTATATTCTGGTAAGCGCCATGTGGTACAATAAAGCCAATAACAATAGCTGAATGTAATTTAATTGTATTTTTTATTATTATATATAGTATTAGTATATACAGTATTTAAAAAATATCTCTTTTTATTTTTTCAAAATTCCGATAAGCCAAAGGGTATAATATAGGCAAATTAAAATACATTTTATTTAAAATTAAAATTTAAATTTAAATTTATTTAAAAACTAATAGATATATAAAAATATATATATTATTATTTTATTTTATTTTTTAATTTACTGATTTTCATTTAAGGTTTAAAAAGAAAATGTTACTGAATTTCATCAAATACATAATTTCTTATATTCTGGTAAACTAATAAAGTAAAAGCAATAAAATAATTTAATTATTATTCATATTTTTATTAATATTTACCATGAATTGAATTTATTTTTTACAAGTTTTGAAAAAATAAAACAATATTAAAGAATGCAAAAGAAATGTGAATGAATTTCAGCAAATAAATCATTTTTATAAATATTCCCAGTCCATGTGGTCTGAACCATCAGATTCCCTTGAGGTAACAAACTTAATGAAATGGAAATCATGCAGAACAAAGAGAATAAGCTAAACCCAGCAGCTAACACCTATCTGTTGATTTAGAACTGAGCGCTTTTTTCTTTATTTGTATTCACAGCGATTTAACTTTGTGTCTCTGCCGACGGACGTTTTGGAGATTGAGGTTAAAGATAAATTTGCCAAGAGCAGACCCATCATCAAACGCTTCTTGGGAAAGTTGGTTGTGCCTGTTCAGAGGCTGCTGGAGAAACATGCTATCGGGTAGGTCTCTGCTAATTCTGATGCTAATCATTCGCATTTCATTTGACTGTGAGCCTGCTGCTATGATTACACTCTAATTCTTGACTTGTTTCTCAAATTATTGGTCAATTTGTGCATTGTTTTTTTCTTCTAGGGTTTCCTAGTTTTCATAGGCCTAAATATATCAGTTTATTTTTAATGTGTACAAGAAGGCACATTCATTTAAAAGACTGAAGATGCACGGATAGACTCCTGCAGTGAGGTTTTTGGTTTGCCGTTTGATATATATTATGGTAAATTGCCTGTGGGATTTAAAATGTCAAGCATCCTTGTCTCTCCTGTGTGTAAACAGGGACCGCGTGGTGAGTTACACTTTAGGCCGACGGCTTCCAACAGATCATGTCAGCGGCCAGCTGCACTTTCGTTTTGAGATAACCTCATCAATTCATCCAGGTCTGCAGCATGTTTACTATTATGTCTGTTTATATATCAAACAACTAAAGATTAATGTAATAAAGATAAGGTATGGTAAGTTAAACCATATTGACAGATTTGTTTATTCTCTCTGGTAGATGATGAGGAGGTGTCTCTCAATGCAATGCCAGTCTTTGATACATCACCTGACCAGCAGCCAGAGCAGGAGCTCAACGAAGACCTACAACCAGCTTCTGATCTTCCTGTGGAGGATGCATTGAGTTTAGGACCTGACATGCTGGAGCCACCTGTCGAAATTCCTCCAGAGGTAGAGGACCAGGATGCTGTGCTGCTCACCTCTCTGGATGAGCCCAGTAAAGATACCCAACCAGAAGCAGAAGGATCAGCCGATGAGCTTGTAACGGCTCGAGGAGACACGCTAATGAGCAGTCCCACTCAAGCAGAAACTGCTGAGCAAGACCCCGGAAAAACAGAGTCCGAGGAGATGCAGGAGGAAACGGTGGCTGAGACTCTTTTGGAGGTACTGGAGAATCATGACACTGAAGACATAGGTGGACCAACTGAAATTGGACCTACTGAGGAGCATGCTACTGTAGAGGTTGAGGGAGGCATATGCTCAGAGCAGGTTGAGATGAGAGTGGAAGGAGATGGGAATGAGGAAGAACCCTGTTCGCCAAGAATGCGGAGTGCCTTGAAGCGCAAGAGCCGACCATGTTCACTTCCGGTGTCTGAGCTGGAGACAGTCATCGCCTCGGCCTGTGAGGAACCAGAGACACCACGTTCTCACTACATCCGCATTCATCATCTGCTGCACAGCTTGCCGTCGGCTCAGTGCCACCATGACAGCCAAGATGAAGACGAGGCACTTGACCCGGAATCTTCTGAGGAAGTCACCATCAAACCCCAGGAGGACAAAGAGGAAGAGGCAGAAGAAGACGAGGTGTCTGAAGCCCAGTCTCCATCCATCGTGCCCGAGTGTCCTAGACCTTGTTGTAGACGTACCCTACCACGTAGTCTCTCCATCGAGCGCCTTTCCGAACTCAACCAACTTCTGGAGCGCGAAAGACCCTCGCCTTCCACTCTGGAAGTGATCGGTGGAGGTGGAGGCAGAAGGGAACCTCGAGAGAGTGAGTGCGAACTTTGTGACAATTCCTGCTACAGTACTTCATGCTACAGCACGTCCTGCTACAGCACGTCCTGTTACAGCAACTCAGGTTACGAGGGGCGTAACCACCTTTGCAGCCATACACGCCTCTCTTCAGTTGATAGCACCCGTCTGTCAGAGAGCACCGTTTTCTCTTCGCAGGATGAAGAGGAAGAGGAGAACAGTGCTTTTGAGTCTGTCTCGGATTCGATGCAGAGTCCAGATATAAGGGAGCCGGGAGACAGGCCGGTTCACTGGAGGGAGTCGTCATCAGAAGAAAGCCCACAGAGAGAAGGGGAGGTGGAGATGTCACCAGTTCCTGGGCCTAGTTTTAGGTCATCCGGTAAGGCCTTTTCCAAACTATGCATTGCAAAAAGATCTTGCTAAACTTGTTGCTTGGAGCAGTTGCTCATGTGTACAGGGATTATTGATATTTCAGTGTCAGGGAAGATCAGTATTTCATTCATTTTACTTCATGTTAGCATCCTACTAATTCAGGGGTGCCCGAAAAAAACAGCTGGTTAGGTATGTTTTGAAGCATGGCTGCTAGTTTGAGCTGGTCTGTAGTTGGTCCTGAGCTGGTTATAAGCTGGCTATGAGATGGTTTAAGCTGGTCATATGCTGGTCCTTCTCCACTAGCTCCTGCTCAGGACCAGCTCATAACCAGTTTATAACAAGCTCATGACCAGCTTAAACCAGATCACGACCAACTAAGGTCCATCTTAAACCAGCTCAAACCAACTACCATGCTTCAAAGCATACCATGCTTTTTTTCAACAGGGAGAGCTGGGAAAATCATCACACCTGAGTTGACCGCATTCCATTACACAAGTTGGAAAACAAAGTTGGATGCATCCATTGGTTATAAGCTGGTTTAAGCTGGTTATGGCTATGGATGCATCCAACTGTTTCCCTTATGTTAATATACTGAGCTGCCATTTAGAATTCTGAAGTCAAAGTTGTTGCATTTGTTGAGTTTTCAAATCAGAACTCCAACTTAAGGGGTGTTCCAAAATTTTCCTACTTACTTCATGTGCACTTGCGTACTTACAATGTACACGGGTGCGCGTGTCCTTTAAGTCCACAAGACTGTAGGGTGTCCCATTCGTCATTTTAGCTTTCAGAAGGATGCCCATGGGCGCCCCCCTTTGTGACCACTATGTGCACTATGTGAGACGAGGATGAAAAGACCACTAGGGTTTAGGGTGCGATTTAGGACATGTTAAAATCCAGCTAAATGAGTACTTAAGATGTGTTTAGAATGGGATGCTGACATACTGCACACTTCACAGCATACACACTATGCTGCCTACTATTTTTGTGAAACAGTATACTTGTCCTCATTACATAGCATGCTTAATTAAATAATTTTTGTAGTGTAATTATAGTTAAAAATGAAATTGTTATTTTGAATGTTTAGTCCAATATTGTTTTAAAATTGACAGTTGGGTTAGTGAGCCAGGAAAGTGATGTTGAAAATGCCTCTAATATTATTTCCAGATCAATCGTCAACATTGCATTGGGATGCAGTGTTCTGTGCAGTGTGCTCTGTTGTATTGTATGTAACTGTGTGCAGTTGGACATCTAGGTGCATATTGCTTTTATACTGCACACAATATACACACTGACACTGCATACTACAGTAGTATGTTCCAGTACATAGCAATTATTGAAGCACTCCTGTAACATTCATAACACTTTGTTGGAATGGGTTCATATTATACCTCATTAACACAGGCAGAATTTGTTACAGCCAAATAACATCGTCATTAAAAGAAATCCACACCACTTATAATTGCTGGAGTGCTGCTCACTAGTTAGCCCGGTGATGAGTTTGGCAGCCAATTACTGTTGAACCTCAGGTACACTGTTGAAAATCATCTCCACTTGTTGAGAACTGATAATGACTCTAATTAGTCTTTCACCTTCACTGACTATATTCAATAGACAGTCACCAGAAAGGCTACCTGGTTGGTCCATGACATCTCAATGATGATACGTACAGTATATAGGGTGAATTTAGGTCAATTGTGTCAATTTTTGTCAAATTTAGGCCCTGAATTCATCCTATATAGTATCCATGGCAGTGGTTCTCAACTTGTTTTGCTCTAGAACCTATAGATTTTAAACATAATGGAGACTTTATTATATTCTTTGTGTGACATTTGCAGGAGAATTCTCAGCTCACCTGTTGAGAACCACTGATTTATGGCATATGTAGATTGTCATAAATCATGGGCCTGTATTTGATTTTGTTTGTAGGCAGTAGTCATATGCAATGCCGTCATCATGCAATCACTCCGCTTCCTGCTTTGCGGCCTGATCCCCATCATTACCCAAGTGTTGATGAACCATTACCACCAAGTAAGCTTTCCTGAGTCACACCTTACCCTCGCTTATGCCATTAACCTTCATGCCTTCATTTGTGCGTGTGTGTGTGTGTGTGTGTGTGTGTGTGTGTGTGTGTGTGTGTGTGTGTGTGTGTGTGCGTGTGTGTATCTGAGTGTTAAGTGTGTGTGGGTCTACACTCAGGTCATGTACAGATTACATTTATGAATGCTCACTCCAACTTTTCATCTCATCATTCATATCATTGTCCATCTCAGTGACATTCATTACCCTCTCCTTTGTACTGTATGTGTTGGATATATATATAATAAAATCCAATCTGATACTAATTACAAAACCCCAATCAAGCACCATTTGTAGCTCATTAGTCAGAGAAAACGGGTGTCAGACTGTAACAGTATTTGGACAACACTCTCAACAGAAATTTACTCGGAAATTACAGTTTGGGTCTTAAAAGTTCATTTCCAAAACAAAAATGTACAAATAATTTACTCTCACCTCCTTGTCATCCAAGATGTTCATGTCTTTCTTTCTTCAGTCGTAAAAATATTTTTTTTTTTGATTAAAACATTTCAGGATTTCTCTCTATATAGTGGACTTCTATGGTGCCCAGAGTTTGAACTTCCAAAATGCAGTTTAAATGCAGCCTCAAAGGGCTCTAAATGATCCCAGTTGAGAAAGAAGGAGCTTATCTAGCGAAACGATGGGTTAATTTTATCCTTAAATGCTCATTTTGTTTAGCTGTGCTTGAACTCTGTGTATTCCGGTTCAGGATCAGGAAGTTCAGGCCTTTTTTTTTTTTTTTGGAATATGCCTCACAAATCTTTGTTCGAGCTCTTATTCTGTCCAGGCTGGACTATTGCAATGCCCTTTTGACAGGTCTTCCAGCCAGTTCTATCAAACCTTTACAATTAATCCAGAATGCGGCTGCAAGATTAATTTTTAATGAGCCCGAAAACAACGCACGTCATACCTTTCTTCAACAATTTGCACTGGTTACCAATAACTGCTCGCATAAAATTCAAGGCATTAATGTTTGCCTACAAAACCACCGCTGGCTCTGCACCCCTTTACCTAAATTCATTACTTCAGACTTATGTGCCTCTAGAAGCTTGCATTCTGCAAGTAAACGGCACATTAGAAGTCCACTATATGGAGAACAGTCCTGAAATATTTTCCTCAAAAAAACAATTTCTTTACGACTGAAGAACGAAAGACATGAACATCTTGGATGACAAGGAGGTGTGTAGATTATCTGGAAATGTTTGTTTTGGAAATGAACAACTCCTTTAAAGTGTGCTTGAATATGTCTTAGTGTTTAATACACAATCCTGTGTGCTTGTTTAGGCAAACAAACAGGGCAAGAGCTTTCAAAAATGGAAAGAACACAAGCTTTTTGGTGTCAAAACTGATCTGCACTCTGTTCTCAAGAAGGATTTCCAGGGAACACGAAGCACAATTGACATAAATGAGCTTGTCTCTCAAGAGATAAGTAAAGGTCTGATCTGATCTCTCAAGAGCTTTCTTCACAGTTTCCATAGTGATAGAGGCCACAAAAAGAGGCTGAGTATGCATACTGCGTTTTTATATAAATCTATCATTCAAAAGCAAGTCAGTTAATGTATTTTAATGTACATCTACGCGGTGAATGTTACTTTTAAAGCCTGTAATTCTCAAACCCTTGCTTGAAAGTGAAGAAAATCTAAGACATCATTTTTAATAAGATAAATGCTTAAAATAATTACATATAAAATTTTAGCATGGGCATTTTTCAAACATGGGTGGTTTGCAATGCACCGATTGCAAAATAAATACATTATTACAATGACTTACCAATCAAAATGTCACATTTTGTGAACACATTACGCTTTTGAGTTTTCTTGATCCTCGCAATGTCAAGAATGCTGATATATTCTTAGAAAGGATTAAAATATGCCGCATATTTTGGTTGAATGGTTAAAATATTCAGCAAGCCTGTCTGGTTTCTCCAGTGGATAATGAAGATAAATGAATGGACAAGGGATTTGTAATATAGATTGACATCTGTTGATTGATTTCTTTAGAAATCTGCTATTTACAAGTCCAGTTATTAATGTGGTTTGGCAAACGTCTGTTTGTGTTCAGAAAGAGGCAGAGAAACAGGCACGCGTGGCTCTCGCTGCTGCACCGCAGAGACTAATAAATCAAATCCTATTCCTCACGGAGAGCTGTAGTTTGCCAGGGCCTGAAGTATAACGATATCTTATTTATGACTGTACAACACCCAACTGTGTGTGAGTAGGTGTGTGAGGAAGAGCTTGTGTTGTGTGTTTAAAGCTGTGCTTCTTGATGCTTTAACATACATGTGTGTTTGCATGCATATTCTGTATGCTGGACTTGATTTTAAAAGCTGGCTTGCTTTCAATTCCTGACTGAGAATTTAAATTGAAAAGTCAGTTTCATACAACGTGCTAGAATTGGAATGACTTAAAGAATAAAAGACAAAAAAAAATCACAAAAATACAGTAAAATCTGTAATATTGTGAAATATTATTACAATTTAAAATAACCATTTTCTATGTGAATATATTTTAAAATATAATTTATTTCTGTGATCAAAGCTGCATTTTCAGCATCATTACTGCAGTCTTCAGTGTCACATGATCCTTCAGAAATCATTCTAATATGCTGATTTGCTGGCCAAGAAACATTTCTGATTATTAGCAATGTTAAAAACAGTTGTACTAGAAACTGTGACACATTTTATTTTTTTCAGGATTCACAGATGAATAAAAAAACAAATCAAAAAAACAGCATTTATTTGAAAAAAAAAATTGTATCATTATAATTTCACACAGTGTGCTAGAATTGAGTCTGTATTATTTTAAAAATATAGCAAAAACGGTAATATTGTGAAATATTATTGCAATTTAAAATAACTGTTTTCTTTGTAAGTATATTTTAAACTGTAATTTATTTCTGTGATCAAAGCTGCAATTTCATCATCATTACTCCAGTCTTCAGTGTCACATGATCCTTCAGAAATCATTCTAATATTCTGATTCGCTGATCAAGAAACATTTCTGATTATGATATTATGATTATCATCAATGTTAAAAACAGTTGTGCTGCCCAATATTTTTGGAAACTGTCATGCATTTTATTTTTCTGGATTCATTGGTGGAAAAAAAAAAGCATTTATTTGAAATTGAATTTTTTGTAACATTATACATGTCCCTTCTGATCAATTTAATACATGTTTGATGAATAAAATAATTGATTTATTTAGTAGTATACAGTATATAAAATGATATGTATTATTAGTTATTATTACATAAAATTCTATACTATTACTGTATAAAAAGCTGAAACCAGTGCCAGTGTTAAAAATATATGAACCGAGTACAAATAATGATGCCATTTCAAACATTATCATAGTTTGTCTACAAATAGCCCATATATTGTGTATGATAACATATTTAGGGTAATGCATATTAAAAAAGTTTAAAAATGTTATTAGAAACTAAACATCTTTTCAAAATTTCTATCCAGTTCTGCATCTTGTTTGCTAACATCAATTCAAATTCCGCTCAAATTTTTGAATGTTCTATACAGTACATGATGTATGATATATTCACAGCATTTGATTTAAATTGCATTGAATTGTCTCCGATCTGATTGTATGTGTTTATATGTTTCTTATGCATGAGCTCATGTATTTCTTTCTAACTGGCGCAGACTGGGAAGCCCGTATTGACAGTCACGGCCGTGTTTTCTACGTGGACCATGTGAATCGCACCACCACGTGGCAGAGACCCAGCCATGCAGCCAAATGCACCGGCATCCAGAGATCCGGCTCCACTCACCAGATGGAGCAGCTCAACAGGAGGTACAGTATGAACCATCCACAGTACACTCTCTCATACACTCACTAGCTATAGTAGCTCCATATATGGTGTGTTTATATTTGTTTTCCGCCCTGTAGATTTTTCAACTCTTTTCTATGAAGCTACTCTTTTAAATGTGTTGTTATTTTCATGCTAGTGAATTAACCAGATTGAAATGAATGCAGCTCCAAGTATAATTGAGCTGATGCTGCCACCTAGAGGATGCTGAATCTGTCTGTGTCTGTGTAACACTACAACTGAACTAACAGGAGTACATTTGGTTTCTTGTGCAGCAAATCAGCAGTGTTGGGGCAACATTACAAGTAATGCAAGTCATGTAATGATATTACGTTTTCCAAGTAACGCATTACTTTTTAATTGACAAGAAAATATCTGGGTTACTTTTTCCCCCATTTATTGATTAAAAGCTCTCCTGTCCCCATTGTAAGATGTTACTTTAGTTCTAGAAAAAATATGAACATGCATTAATTCATCTCACTCACTAAAAAAAGATCCAGTATTCCTCAAAATGAATAAAAACAGTCAAATTCAACGACAAAACCTGCAATAATTAAATATGTTAAATAATACAAATATCCTTTTTGTATTTAATCCCAATTTATTAACCGATGTCTTTGCTGCCGACCTGCCGAATAAGCAAAAATGACTTAAGATAATCTAACATTTATGTTCTTTTTTTATTGCTGAAGAGTTGACATTTTTTCTTCTGTGGTCTACTGTACAGACGTCAATTTACTTTTCTCTAAGCCTGAGCTTTTGGTGTGAAAAGGCTTTTACATTTGACAAAAATACAACTTTTTATATTAAAAACAAACAAGCAAGCCCTGGCCAGATTTAAAAAGTAACGCAAAAGTAATGTAACGCATTACTTTCCATAAAGAGTAACTAAGTAACGTAATTAGTTACTTTTTTAAGGAGTAACTCAATATTGTAACGTATTACTTTTAAAAGTAACTTTCCCCAACACTGCAAATCAGAATATTAGAATGATTTCTGAAGGATCATGTGACACTGAAGACTGGAGTAATGATGCTGAAAAATCAGTATTATATCACTGAAATAAATTACATTTGACAATATATTCACATAGAAAACAGCTATCTGAAATTGTAATAATATTTCACAATATTACTATTTTTACTGTATTTTTTAAATAAATATTTATATTTATAAACTGACTTTGTTGACTGTGTTGAACTGTGATTTTTTGAATTCAAGAAAAGCTTCTTTCAGTCATTCCAGTTCTAGCATCTTGTGTGAAATTTCAATTCAAATTCACAGTCATGAATTGAAAAGCCAGCAGTTAAAATCAAGTCTGGCATACAGAATATGCAGTAATGATGCTGAAAATTCATATAAATTTATATAACCACAATAAAAAAATTTTTTTTTCAATATATTCACATAGAAAACAGCTATTTGAAATTGTAATAATATTTCACAGTTTTACTGTTTTTGTATTTTTGATCAAATAAATGCAGCTTCGGTGAGCAGAAGAGTGTAGTGCTTAAAAAACATTTAAAGTGTTACTAACCTCAAACCTTTGAACAAAACTGTAAATTAATAGTATAACTGATAATTCTGCAATACAATGCAAGTAACTTTTTTTATTTATCTTTGAGATTGAAAAGAGATAAAAGATTATATTAAGCAAATAAATTCAATTTATCAAAAAGAAAACAAGCTTCTCATGAAATGCTGAGTATGTGAACAATAGTATGGCAGACAGAGACTCCTGACTGATCTGACCTCAGTGCACTGCAAAAAAATGCTTTTCTTACTTAGATTTTTTGTCTTGTTTCCAGCAAAAATATCTAAAAATTAATAAATCAAGAAGGTTTTTACTTACTTTTGTCTTGTTTCCAGCAAAAATATCTAAAAATTCATAAATCAAGAAGGTTTTTCTAGACAATTAAACTATTGTCTTGTTTTCAGAAAAAAACAAGTGAAAATTAAGTGCGTTTTTGCTTGAAACAAGCTATATAATCTGCCAGTGGGGTAAGAAAAATTATCTTGTTTTCAGTTTGAAATAAGATTTTTTTTGCTTACCCCATTGGCAGATCATTTTGCTTGTTCTAAGCAAAAACTCACTTCATTTTGACTTTTTTTCCGAAAACAAGAAAATATTTTTTACTTGTCTAGAAAATCTTTCTTGATTTAAGAATTTTTAGACATTTTGGCTGGAAACAAGACAAAAAACCTAAGTAAGAAAAGCATTTTTTGCAGTGTACACTCACAAACATTATTCATATAATGATGTATGGTATAAACAGTACATTGTTTTTCTTTAAGAATGATGATAGTTTTGTCACTAGATATCAGAACATCCAGAGGACGATGGCCACCGAAGATGAACCAGCTGGTCGCGGACCTGAGAGAAACGGCGGTGGAGACACAGATAGTGAAACCACACCACAAGCTCTAGGTTGGCCTTTATTTCAGACACTGTGTTTGATGAGAATAAATTGAGTTTTTGAGTTTTGAGCAGCTGCAGAGCTCTGTAGAGGAGTTTGCTGCCAAGAAAAACAGATGATTTTTACTTTTATTTCAAGTGAAAAATGTGTTTTTACAATTGTAATTCGACCAGAAAGTGAATACTTGAAGAAGCTGATAGATCCAAAATAAATGATTTTATAAACTCCAACTTGGATGCATTTATTGATTAGTAATTCTATACTGTTTCAAACTTAAAAGAAGAAATAACCCAGAAATGCTGAAAATGTGTTCACCCTCAGGCCATCTAAGATTAGGATGAGTTTGTTTCTTCATCAGATTTGTAGAAATGTGTCATTCCATCACTTGCTCACCAATGGATCCTCTGGAGTGAATGGGTGCCGTCAGAATGAGAGTCCAAACAGCTGATAAAAACATCACAACAATCCACAAATACACTCCAGTCCATCAGTTAACAACTTGAGAAGACAAAAGCTGAAATAAATCCATCATTAAGATGATTTTAACTAAAATACGAGTCTATAATCCATAATAACGCTTCTTCCAGTGAAAAAGTCCATCTCCTGTTGTCTCTCACATCAAAATCCAGCCACATATCGGTTTACCCTTACCAAAAAGAAGTAAACTTCAAGTTTATTTTATTAAGTATACTTAAGTAAAGGTCAAGTATGTTTTTAAGTAAGCATACAAATATCAGTGTACTAGTAGTATACTTTTAGTGTACTATTTCAATACACCTTGGGACTAAATTGGCCCACTTTCTAGTATATAAACGTATACTTTCAAGCATACTTTAAGTATAACAGCAGTAAACTTTGAGTACACAACTAGTTTACATCTATGTTTTCAGTTTGTACTACAAGTATACTAAAAGTGAATATAGGTATACTGATAGTTTACTAATTAAATACTTTTTTATGCATTTTTAGTGCACTTTGAAGTACAGTCTCAGTAAACTACTAGTTTAGTAGTTTTATACTGCAAGTATACTCAGAAGTCTTTAAATCTATATCATATTTTAAGTATACTAATTTGTCCCTATTTCCCAAAATTAATACAATTTGAATATTTTGTTAAATTAATATCTGAACACACAAAACATCAAAAGAAAGAACAGGGTATCTGCTTGTAAACAAAAACATTTTATTCTAGATTCATGCATTCCTTTTTTAAAAAACACTTAAATGTGGGTAAGTTTCATAAATAAAAAATATTGAAATTTTGAACAAAAAGCTTAAAAAAACTATTCATGATAAATAAAAAGTTGATCAATATCCCAAAGCTTGACAGTCATTATTACCTCTTCACGGGTCGACATTTGATTCCATAACGTTACACAGTTTTCCATATCTATGGGTTTGATGCTGTTTTACGTCTGACGATTGTGTTAGATTACATCTGGAAGCATCTGTTGTTTCGGTTTCTTCTTGTGTTTTGGAAATTCTGTCCAGAGGATGTTTAATAGCGCTCCTAGCGTATAACAATGAAAACACAGATTCTCAGAGCACAAGTAGAGCTCTAATATATTTTAACTTTTTCTAAGTTTAAAGTTAAGTATACCAAAATGTTACTTTAAGTATATTTCTGAGAAGTACATAAACGTAAACTGAAAGTATACTTTCCTACTTTTAGTTTAAAAGAAGTATACTAATAGCACACTTGAATAAACTTCTTTTTCATAGTAGCAGTTTTGGTGCTTGATCTGTGCAGATTTCTCTCCTGATTCAGACCAAACGTCATTATGGATTATGGACTCACATTTCGATTAAAAGTGTCTTAATGATAGATTTGTCTGAGCTTTTGTCTTTTTTTTTTATTTACTGATGGACTGGATTGTATTTGTGGATTATTGTGATGTTTTTATCAGCTGTTTGGACTCTCATTCTGACGGCACCCATTCACTCCAGAGGATCCATTAGTGAGACAGTGATGGAATGACGCATTTCTACAAATCTGATGAACAAACTGAATCATAATTTAATCAATTTATAATTTTTTGTTGAACTAATCCTATTCTCTAATGTTTGTAGATCAGAGAAGGGAAGGTCCTTCATCTCCTGTGAATAATCAGAACGTCACGCTGCTGCTTCAGTCTCCAGCTGTGAAGTTCGTCACCCACCCAGAATTCTTCACTGTCCTCCATGCTAACTACGTAAGTCACAATGAGTTCAAATGTAGGTTTTCATCTGTATTCTTATACATTTAGTGTTTTGTTTTGAAAAAAGAAGATTCAAATTTATTTGCTTCGGTCAGTCCAGACCCAGAGTGCTGTGAGGATGTTCCTGCGTTGATCAGTGAAAGCGACGTTGTCCACAAGTAGATTGCACTTTAGTTGAAGGCTAATATTGATTGAACTATTTGCAGATTCCCTCTGTATTGATCTCATAAGCTCTCCAGCTGGCCTGCACGAGCAAAGGAGACAGAGAACAGACATTAACAAGTCAAAGATAAAGCACGCTTGAGACAGAAGTGGATCTGTGGGAACGGATGTGCCCTTGCACTTCTTTACAATATGCTGCAAATGTTTTGTTGTGTTCTCAGACACATGTTTATTCTGTTTCAAGTTATTTCATGCAGGCCATGCACAAAGAGCTCGCTCTAATAAATATAAGGCATTGGTTATATATTCATGATTATACTGAAGTTCGGTTGTGTGTGTTGGGTTTGATAACACACTAGTCACACCAGATTACTCACTTTATCAGATCAGCACATTCACAAAAATATGAGACAATATTCTGGTTTCTAAAACACAAATATGACAGAATTTTGGGCTGTGTGAAAACAAAAATATTAACTAAAACTGAATAATTGTCAAAAGAATAGCATTTGTTAAAGTCAGAATGGCTTGGAGAAAAAAAATGTTTTCTTTCTTTCTTTCTTTCTTTCTTTCTTTCTTTCTTTCTTTCTTTTGTTCTTTTTTCTTTCTTTCTTTCTTTTGTTCATTCTTTCTTTCTCTTTATTTCTTTTCTTTCTTTCTTTCTTTCTTTCTTTTTTCTTTCTATCTCTTTCTTTTGTTGTTTCTTTCTTTCGTTCATTTTTTCTTTTGCTCTTTCTTTCTTTTTTGTTCATTTTTTCTTTTTCCTTTTTGTTTGTTTTTTCTTTCTTTCTTTTGTTAATTTTTTCTTTATCTTTATTTATTTTCTTTCTTTCTTTCTTTCTTTTTTCTTTCTTTCTATCTCTTTCTTTTGTTGTTTCTTTCTTTCTTTCGTTCGTTTTTTCTTTTGCTCTTTCTTTCTTTTTTGTTCATTTTTTCTTTCTTTCTTTTTTGTTTGTTTTTTCTTTCTTTCTTTTGTTAATTTTTTCTTTATCTTTATTTATTTTCTTTCTTTCTTTCTTTCTTTTTTCTTTCTATCTCTTTCTTTTGTTGTTTCTTTCTTTCGTTCGTTTTTTCTTTTGCTCTTTCTTTCTTTTTTGTTCATTTTTTCTTTCTTTCTTTTTTGTTTGTTTTTTCTTTCTTTCTTTTGTTAATTTTTTCTTTATCTTTATTTATTTTCTTTCTTTCTTTCTTTCTTTTTTCTTTCTATCTCTTTCTTTTGTTGTTTCTTTCTTTCGTTCGTTTTTTCTTTTGCTCTTTCTTTCTTTTTTGTTCATTTTTTCTTTCTTTCTTTTTTGTTTGTTTTTTCTTTCTTTCTTTTGTTAATTTTTTCTTTCTCTTTATTTCTTTTCTTTCTTTCTTTCTTTCTTTCTTTTTTCTTTCTATCTCTTTCTTTTGTTGTTTCTTTCTTTCGTTCATTTTTTCTTTTGCTCTTTCTTTCTTTTTTGTTCATTTTTTCTTTTTCTTTTTTGTTTGTTTTTTCTTTCTTTCTTTTGTTAATTTTTTCTTTCTCTTTATTTCTTTTCTTTCTTTCTTTTTTTCTTTCTTTTTTCTATCTCTTTCTTTTGTTGTTTCTTTCTTTCATTCGTTTTTTCTTTTGCTCTTTCTTTCTTTTTTGTTCATTTTTTCTTTTGTTCTTTCTTTCTTTCTTTCTTTCTTTCTTTCTTTCTGCCTTTTTTTGTTTGTTTTTTCTTTCTTTTGTTAATTTTTTCTTTCTGTCTTTTTTGTTCGTTCTTTCTTTCTTTCTTTCTTTCTTTCTTTCTTTCTTTCTTTTTGTTTGTTTTTTCTTTCTTTTTTTTTTCTTGCTTTCTTCTGTTTTGGCCTTGTAAAATATCATAACTTCCAATGAAACCTACATATTTTTTAGATAATCTGTTCATCACAGTACGTAAAAAAAGATCTACCGCTACTTCTGTTTCATCGCGACTTCTCAGAACATAAAAATCTAGCTTATTACAGTTCAAAATGATTAAAGGAATAAAAGGAGTGAGAATTTTCAGCATTTTATTTAGATACATTTAAAATGCATTTATTTTATACTAAGTATAGTTCATGTCTATTAACATATTTACTGACATATTACTCAAGACTTACTGATATAAAAATTCTAATTGAACCTTATTTGGAGTACTACTTGTGCACAATGCACATTTCTTAATATTAAGCCTTTTAATGTTTCAATGTCACTATTGATGAGGATTGTATGATCTGTAAATAATATCGTCTTTAAATGTAAAATATTTCAAGTGCACCTAAAATACTTGCAGTAGTTCCACTTTAACACTATTTTCGCACAATTAAAGAGCATTAAATACAAAATTAGTTGTTGCAATTTAGCAAACTTTAAATACCAGTTTAGTATACTAAAAGTACAATTGCATGATATTTTTATTGAGTACATAATATGTGAATGTATTGGTAGTTTGCTTAGCATTAAATAAATACATTTACATTTAATAAATGTATAACACATTTTAGTATATTTATTTTTCATTAGCGATATTTAAACATTTTTAAATTAATCTGCATTTATAAATAGAAATAAAAAGAATGCTTTGTTTTTTGTTTTGTTTTTAATAAAATATTTAAGCTATTAAAAAAACATCTGTAAAATGATATAAAAAAATTTAATTGCTTCCTGTATAAAATTATATTAAAAATATATTTAATTATATTAAAATTAAATATAATTTTTTAAGGTAAAATTTTATTTTAAAAAATTTATTTAATTACTTCTCAGGTAATTTTAAGAGAATATTACATATTTTTATAGCTTACTGAAAAAACAAGGCAACTGCTTGTTTGTTTGTTTGTTTGATTGATTAATTGATTGATTGATTTATTAATTGATTGTTTTTTAAGGATGAAGTCTTAACCAGAATGTGAACCTTAATTAATTCATATAAGCAAATGATGTAAATGTGGTCTTTGTGTGTTGATATTCCTTATTATGTGTTTCTGTAAATGCTAAATCCTTCAAAACTGTACATTTTCACTATTTATAGAGTCTCTGCAGTTCATGTTCTTTTATTATTCACTCACACACACACACACACTCAGATATCTTGTTTGTCCTCAGGGTGCGTATCGCATGTTTACTAACAGCACTTGCCTGAAGCACATGATTCTGAAAATACGGCGAGATGCACGCAACTTTGAGCGATATCAACACAACCGCGACCTCGTCACTTTCCTCAACAAATTTGCTGATACTCAGCTGGAGCTCCCGAGAGGCTGGGAGATCAAGACAGACCCGCAGGGCAAGGTGAGCTCCTCCAGACGCCTCCAGACATACACAAACACTGCTTCAGAACAGAATATGGGTTTTCTTTGTCCTACATAGACCTGTTGTTATAAAAGCTGCAGTGTTGTTCATTTTTTTGAGCCAAATCTCAAATTCCAAATTTTTCCCAGACATGAAAATATCCAAATTATGTGTCATTACCAGTGTTGGGGGTAACGCCCAAGTAACTAGCAAAGTAACGCATTACTTTTTAATTGACAAGAAAATATCTGAGTTACTTTTTCAAATAAGTAACGCCAGTTACTTTCCCCTCATTTATGATTAAAAGCTCTCCTGTCCCCATGTTGAGAGAAATTGTGAGTAAGATGTTACTTTAGTTCTAGAATAAATGAGAACATGCATTAATTCATCTCACTTACTAAAAAAACAGATACAGTATTCCTCAAAATGAATAAAAACACTGAAATTCTACACAAACCTGCAATAATTAAATATTTTAAATAATACAAATATCCTTTATGTATTTAATCCCATTTTATTAACCGATGTCTTTGCTGCCGACCTTCGATGATCCAATTCATCCATACTAATAAGCACAAATGACTCAAGATTTTGCTTGAGAGTTGCTAAAGAGTTGACATTTGTTCTTCTGCGGTCTACTGTACAGACATCAATTTACTTTTCTCTAAACCTGAGGCTTTTGGTGTGAAAAGGCTTTTACATTTGACAAAAATAGAACTTTTTATATTAAAAATAAACAAGCAAGCCCTGCCCAGATTTAAAAATTAACGCAAAAGTAAGGTAATGCATTACTTTCCATAAAAAGTAACTAAGTAATGTAATTAGTAACGAAAATAATTATGCGTATACTAGCATAACATAAAACTGATAATAAATAATAAAATGATAAAAGCACATAACAAAATTACTAAGACTTAAGGGGAGAAACACTGCTTTTTTCAGAGTAGTGGAAAGAAAACATCGAAAAAGACACTGTTAAGTCTTTCTTTTATGGCACTTTATCTATTTGTGTCAATAGATTTCAATTACAATACAGATTTTCAAAGGCTGTTTTCTCAAAACTCTTTTTTTTCTCCTACATTGGGCCATAAATCTCCACTTCAGTAGCACTTACACACACCGAACTTTACATTTTATTTTTGTGTATATCCTGAAGGGTTTTACAGAAGGATTTGTTCATATATAATTTGCTTGATTATATGCAACATTTTATTCCACCAAGAAAATTCAAAAATGCATTGTTTTCAGTCTGTTCTGTTTTTTTCTGAATTATGGAGTGATTCCCTAATTAAACATTTTGACTCTAAAATGTCAAAAAAAATTAAACAAGAATTTTGAAACTGACTTCATCCAGTGTATAGATTTTTGCACTAGAAATGTATGCAAATTAGTGCATATTTCATTAAAAAAATTGATAATTTGCATATTTAAACCTAACATTTTAGAAAACTTGTAATACGAAAAATGTTTGCAATTATCAATGTAATCAATCAACTGGTGATGACTATTAGTTATTTTTTTACCCTATTCACCTGCAGTGTCTCGCCATAAACTAAAATAAAACTGAGCTGAACTGAAATAAAAATAAAACAGGCGGGGGAAAACCCTAATGAATATGTTGTTTGCGTGCTGTTTTGTTATGGTAGTCGTTCTTCGTGGACCACAACAGTCGAGCGACGACCTTCATTGACCCCAGGATTCCCCTTCAGAACGGACGTCTGCCCAATCACCTGACGCACAGACAACACTTACAGAGACTGCGCAGCTACAGCGCTGGAGAGGTAATGCACACAAAAAAACACTCAGAAGCTCTTGGATTTCATGCTGTGGTTGTATTGTTGCTCATGTTGTGTGTTGTTTTGTCTCAGGCATCAGAAGTGTCCCGAAACAGAGGAGCATCTCTGGTTGGCAGACCTGGAAACGGTTTAGTTTCGGCCGTCAGGAGTCAGTACCAGCCCGATTCAGTGCCTCTAGGTCAGTCAGTGATGGTGACCAACCAAAACGCTATACTAAACTATACTAAAAAATACTTTTATTCATCAGAGCGAGACACTGCAGGTGAATAGGGTAAAAAACGTAACTAATAGTTATCACCTTACTTACTCAGTTGATTGATTACATTGATAATTGCAAACATTATTTCTATTACAAGTTTTCTAAAATGTAGTCTAAATATGCAAATGAGCCATGGATGACATTGTTTATTTATTTTTTGACAAATTAGAGTCAAATGTTTTAAAGGAGGGGATTTGGGGTATCTCATTTCGTCACTAATAATTCAGAAAAAGAACGGACAGGAAACACTATATTTTTTACAATTTTTTGGCGAATAATATGTTATATAAAATCAAGCAAATTGTATATGAACAAATCCCTCTGTAAAACCCTTCAGGATATAGACATTAATAAAAATGTAAAGTTTGGTGTGTGTAAGTGCTACTGAAGTGGAGATTTATGGCTCAGTGTAGGAGAAAAAACTCACTTTGAGAAAACAGCCTTTAAAAATATGGATTGTAATTTAAATCTGTTGACACAAATAGATAAAGTGCTATAAGAGAAACACTTAACAGTGTTTTTTTTTTTAGATGTTTTCTTTTCACTAGTCTGAAAAAACACTATGAAAAACCAAAAAGCCCAAAATCTTAACCGTGACAAGTGCATGAAATAAACTGAATTTTCTGCCTGCAGTGTCGCCCCTTAAATAGATCTAAAGGGACAGTACACTGAAAAAAAATTATTTTCTTACTTAGATTTTTAGTTTTTTGTTGCCAGCGAAAATATCTAAACATTCTTAAATCAAGAAGGATTTTCTAGACAAGTAAAAACTATTTTCTTGTTTTCAGAAAAAAAAAAAAAGTCAAAATTAAGTAAGTTTTTGCTTGAAACAAGCTAAATAATCTGCCAATGGGGTAAACTAAATAATCTAGTTGTCTGCTTGAAATAAGATTATTTTGCTTGTTCTAAGCAAAAACTTAATTTTGACTTATTTTTTTATGAAAACAAGAAAATAATTTTTACTTGCCTAGAAAATCCTTCTTGATTTAAGAATTTTTAGATATTTGGGCTGGAAACAAGACAAAAAATCCATGTAAGACATTGCAGTGTAAAGACATTTATAATGTTTTAAGATTTCTATTTCAAATAAATGCTGTTTTTTAACTTTCTATTCATCTGTGAATCCTGAAAAATGAAATGTATCATAGTTTCCACAAAAATATTGGGCAGCACAATTGTTTTCAACATTGATAATAATCAGAAATGTTACATATTAGAATGATTTCTGAAGGATCATGTGACACTGAAGACTGGAGTAATGATGCTGAAAATACAGATTTGATCACATAAATAAATTAGATTTTAATAGATATTCACATAGAAAACAGCTATTTGAAATGACAATAATATTTAACAATTTTACTGTTTTTATTGTATTTTTTTGACTATATTATTGTTTGTCCTTGACTTATTTTGGAGCCTCCATTATACAGTCTTATGTGTTCAATATGACTTTTAGTCACTCTTTGTTATGCTTTTGTCTGTTTTCTTAACTTTTAGCTTACAATGATAAGATTGTGGCTTTTCTGCGTCAACCAAACATACTGGACATGTTGCAGGAACGACAGCCGAGTCTCGCTAGGAATCACGCACTCAGGTGAGCCGTCTCACATCATCAATAGTTCTAAATGAGGGCTTGGTTGCTGATAGAAATAGCATTTTAAAGTTAAAGTTTTAAAGTAAACTAAAACTGATCAAATCTGACTAGGATTAAGATGGTATAAAATAAAATATAAACCTAAGTTAAAAAAAATTTAATGGAAAATTAAATAAATAAATGTTTAAATGTTGACCACCAGAAATATTTTTTCAATATAACATATTAAAATGACTAAAAGAACTGAAATAAAAATCTAGTTAAGCTAAATATAAAAAAACTAATACAATTACAAAAGTACAAAACAAAATTACTAAAATGTACACTAAAATAAATTTGAAATATAAATGTTAATAATAAATGTTAATAATAAATATTTATAGAAATAAATAAACAAACTAACTAATAAAATGGCAAAAGCACATAAAATTATTTAAGCTAAAATAAAGCTGATATTAAATAAAATGTAAATATCCACTTAAAAAATTTTAAAACAAAAACTTGTGACATGTTTCTTTAAATTAAAACTAAAACTTAAATATAAATAAACTAAAGCTAAATATAAATATTACATAACAAAACTACTAAAACTTTAACTTAACTTGAAAGATGAAATAAAATAAAATAAAATAAAATATAAAATTTGATTTTTGAAATTTGAAATGGAAAAGTATAAAATTATTAAATAAATGTTGAAATAAATGTTGACCACCAGAAATAAAATAAGTTTAATATTACGTTTTTAGATTACTAAATACTGAAATAAAAATAATTAGCAATAAAGCTAATTATAAAAAAAAAAATGACCAAAACTTAAACTAAAATAAATTTGAGAAATAAATAATAAATAAAATAACTAACTAAATAACTAATTAAATGGAAAAAGCACATAACAACATGATTTAAACTAAAATAAAGATGATAACAAATACAATCTAAATATCAAATGAAAAAAGTTTAAACATAAAAAAATATAAATCAATTGAAGCTTTAAAATTCATTAAAAATGACAAAAGTGCAAAATACAAAGTTTTAAAACTTTAACTTAATTAAAGATGATTTGAAATAAAAATGTGACCCTGGACCACAAAACCAGTCTTAAGTCGCTGGGGTATATTTGTAGCAATAGCCAAAAATACATTACATTAGTTAAAATTTAAAAAAATAAATTATGCCAAAAATCAATATGAAAATATCAAAATGTAATTTTAGTTTTGTAAAATGCATTGTTAAGAGCCTAATTTGGAGAAATTTAAAGGTGATTTTCTCAGTATTTTTGATTTTTTTGCACCCCCAGATTCCAGATTTTCAAATAGATGTATCTTGTTCAAATATTGTCCTATCCTAACAAACCATACATCGATAGAAAGCTTCTTTATTGAGCTTTCAAATGATATATAAATCTCAGTTTTGTAAAATTTAACCTTATGACTGGTTTTGTGGTCCAGGGTCACAAATAAAAATATTAGATGAAAAACTAAAGTAAAACTAAGTTAACAAAACTTAGAAATCTTTGCAACTAACTGAAATAAAATAAGTTAAATTAAGTAATATAATTACTAAAACTAAAATAATATAAAAAAAAAAAACTGACAAAAAGCAGGAAACAAATTTACAAAAATTTGGACTAAAATTAGAATGAGAACGGAAAATATTAAAATAAAAGCAATTCAAAATATTAATAAATACTATAATAGTGTATACAAAAATAACACTGTCTTACAACTAACACTGGAGTGTTAAGCTCATATGGCAATACAGTTACAGTCTGAACACAGTAAAGAACTTAACTTAACTTAAGAAACAATGTTTGTGAGAGTGAATCAGCATTTAGCTGTTAAGCGTGCATTAACAGTGGCACTAATGCAGCGAGCCGATCATCATCTTAAAAGCATTCCTGAATGTGCGCTATGATTCTGTTGAAGCAGTGAAGTGCTTTACTGTTACTCTTAAAAACAATTAACATTCCATTAGTTCAGACCTTTCAAAGGCTGCTCAGTGTAGAAAGAAGTCAGCGAGAGTGGAAATGTGAGATTGTGTGAATGTTTACATGCTTTCTCTCAGGGAGAAAATCCATTACATCAGAACCGAAGGTCCTCAGGGTGTTGAAAAGCTGTCCTGTGACGCCGACCTGGTCATGCTGTTGAGGTACAGCCACTGCACTGTGTGGCACAGGAAATCATGCATGAGTTTGGTGTTTTAGCTCAAACCAAAACCTCAAGACTTGACAGGCCGTAGTATATATGTGTCTTTGAACACAATCCCCAGTGTTTGAGTTGGTGCCAGTTATTTGCAGTCAGATTACTCTCAAACATATGACTCACATCAACCAGCATACAGGACTAGTTATAACTGGCTTAAAGGGGTCATCGGATGCCCATTTTCCACAAGTTCATATGATTCTTTAGGGTCTTAATGAAAAGTCTATAATATACTTTGGTTAAAAATTCTCAATAGGAGTGTAAAAAAACACCCTTTTAGCTTGTCAAAATCAGCTCTGCGAAAACTCAACTCATTGTATTGCATGGTCCCTTTAAATGCAAATGAGCTCTGCTCGCCCCGCCCCTCTCTGATGTGAGATTATGAGACATAATGTTTACTTTAGCTGCTTTTAGTGGCGAAAATTGCCAACAAGCGCATTAAGAAAGGCTGTTTGCGAAGATGCATTAAAAAAACCTTTATACTAATTTCTGCTGTGGGTGAAGCTGCATCAGGAACGATTCGTACGAACATAGATGCATATGTAGATCGGGATCGGCGCTTTCCTTTTTAAGAACGAAAGTAACGTTATCCTCTGCATCTTCAGCGGCTCAGATGTCAGGAGTAAATGACGACTGCTATGTTCATTATTGCATCCAACAACAGAACACCTCAGAGTCGGAGTCGGACTGTTTCAGCTTGGTGAGGGCGGGGCTAAGGTAAGGTGCTCATGTCAATCAACTCTTGTGGGAGGGGCCTCTGTCTGTGTGCCGTCACACCCACAAGAAGCTGAGAATGACCTGATTTTAAAAAGGGGATATTACTTTTAAAGATTAAAAAAATACCACTGGGTGTATTTTTATCATTGTAGGGTGGTTGTGTACACAAACTGCCAACACACATTAATGTTCAAACAACATGGAAAAGTTAGTTTTGCATCCGATGACCCCTTTAATCACCTAGTCAGACTCTCCAAACAGTTAACACAGTTAGTTTTTGTCACTTATTTTTTTTTATATTTTTATTAATTATATAATATTTAAAAATAAATAAATAATATACGAAAAATATGTTTTTTCATGCATTCTAATATTTTTTCCTCTCTATCATGCAGTCTGTTTGACGAGGAGATCATGTCGTATATTCCATCTCACTCTTTCCACCCCGGCCTCAGTTTCTCTCCACGCTGCTCGCCTGGATCCTCGCCTCAAAGTTCACCGGGTATGATCACATTACTTTTTAAAAAGGGAGACTTTTGGGATTGTTTGGGCTCCTTTAGTTGGATAAAAATGATACCCCTAGTTTAGCTTTGAGACTACTAGCCAACAACTATTGCATGTGTATTCAAGGTAATTTTGTTCAGTCTTCATGAAAAAGAAAGACTACACATGTGCTATTGCTACAAGCAAACAGACAGCATCAAAGCTACAAAACATGGGCTAAAATCCACAAACAATTTCACATGCTTTCATATGCCACCTAACCCTATTTTATCTTTGAAACTACTGGTAGTTCTAGATCTGTAGCCAACAATTGCATGTGTATTCAAGATCATGTTGTTCAGTTTTCATGAAAAAGAAAGACAATACATGTGCTATTAGTTATTTTGGTCAACTTTTAGAATAACACAAGCACACAGACAGCATCAAAGCTAAAAAATATGGACTAAAATCCACAAACAGACAATTTCACATGCTTTCAACATGCCATTTAACCTTATTTTAGCTTTGAAACTACTGGTAGTTTTAGATCTGTAGCCAACAACTATTGCATGTGTATTCAAGATAATTTTGTTTACTTTTCATGAAAAAGAAACACTATACATGTGCTAAAAGTTATTTTTGTCAACTTTTAGAATAACACAAGCAAACAGACAGCATCAAAGCTAAAAAATCATGGACTAAAATACACAAACAGACAATTTTACATGCTTTCAACATGTAATTTAACCTTATTTTACCTTTGAAACTACTGGTAGTTTTAGATCTGTAGCCAACAATTGCATGTGTATTCAAGATTATTTTGTTGAGTATTTTGTTGTATAGAATAAAATACACGAACAGACAATTTCACATGCCATCTAACCTTTTTTCCCCATATTATTGTAACATATTCTCTAGCTCAGTAACAATATCTGCATACTAACATCTAAGGCTTATTTTTTAAATCCTGTATAAACATCTGTGGAAACATGAGCCGGTCTCTTGTGTGTAACGCCGCTTGCCAAAATCCAGCAAAGCCTTTTTCTCGAACACATCGAGAGCAATCATTCCCCGCAACAGTTCTTCTGTGTGTTTGCATTTGCAATCTGGCCAGTCTATCACTTCCCTCATGTTTAAACAAATCGCAGGTCATTCCTCACGTCAGGACGGTTCTTTCAGAACTGAGTTTGATCACATACACTCACACCCCAGCAAGACACGAGTTAAAGCGACTTAATTTCATGTCGAACGTCCTGCTGTGCTGCACAGAACGTGCTAGCGCGGTTTAATGAGCCTGTTCGCCATGCTTGTGATAGCAAGTGTTTGATGAGAAACTCAAAGTATGAGTTAAATTATTTCACAGCATGGCGCTGACATCCCTGCTCCATTTGCTTTGTTGTTGCACTTTGAGGCCCCCAGAAATTTTAGATGTAATAAATGTAGCTTTTCTTTGGCTTTTTGCCCACTTTTATTTCATTTCAATTCATTGTATGACTTTTTCAAATAAGGGCATGTTCAAATATAGACCAGCGTGTAATTATATGCAGTGGTATTACATATTTTGACAGGCTTGCAGAGGGCCAGAGCGCCGGCTCCATACCGCAGAGACTTTGAGGCAAAACTTCGCAATTTTTACAGGAAGCTGGAGGCTAAAGGATACGGGCAGGGACCGGGAAAAATCAAGTAAGTGTGTCTGTGGATGATAGGTAGATAGATACAGACAGACGGATGTATGAATAGACAGACAGATGGACGGACGGACAGATGGACAGATAGACAGACAGACAGACTAATAGATAGATGGACGGACGGATGGATAGATTGAGAGACAGATGGACGAACAGACGGACGGATGGATGGATAGATTGAGAGACAGATGGATGGACGGATGGATAGATTGAGAGACAGATGGACGAACAGACGGACGGATGGATGGATAGATTGAGAGACAGATGGATGGACGGATGGATAGATTGAGAGACAGATGGACGGACAGACGGACGGATGGACAGATGGAAAGATTGAGAGACAGATGGATGGACGGATGGATAGATTGAGAGACAGATGGACGAACAGACGGACGGATGGATGGATAGATAGATTGAGAGACAGATGGATGGACGGATGGATAGATTGAGAGATGGATGGACAGACGGACGGATGGACAGATGGAAAGATTGAGAGACAGATAGACAGACGGAAGGACGGATGGATAGATTGAAAGACAGATAGACGGACAGACGGACGGATGGATGGATAGATTGAGAGACAGATGGACGGATAGACAGACGGATGGACGGGTGGACAGACAGACAGACAGACAGACAGATGAACAAACGGACAAACAGATGGACAGATAGACAGACGGACAGACAGACAGACAGACAGATGAACAAACGGACAAACGGATGGACTGATAGACAGACGGATGGACGGGCGGACAGACAGACAGACAGACAGACAGACAGACAGACAGATGGACAAACGGATGGACAAATAGACAGAGAGACAGATAAACAGACAGACAAAGATAGACGTGCGGACATACAGATATAGAGATGAATGGACTGACAGATAGATAGTTTAAGAGACAGATGGACGGACGGACGGAAAGATGGATGACATATAGACAGACAGATAGATAGATTGATAGATATTACATTGATTTTGATTTGGTTTAATTTTGTGTTGTTATCAAGACTCATCATCAGAAGAGAACATCTACTGGAGGGCACCTTCAATCAAGTAATGGCCTACTCACGCAAAGAGCTCCAGAGAAACAAGCTCTACATCACCTTTGTAGGAGAGGAAGGGTCAGTCGACTGTGTTCTCATTCACACGCATGCTTGACAGACATACAAACCACAACTTGGAATCCTGATGTAAAATATGGCCTTCATGTTCCCCATAGTTTGGATTACAGCGGCCCATCACGGGAGTTCTTCTTCCTGCTGTCTCAGGAGCTGTTTAACCCCTACTACGGCCTGTTTGAGTACTCAGCCAATGACACGTATACAGTGCAGATCAGCCCCATGTCTGCGTTTGTAGAGAACCATTTGGAATGGTGAGAGATTTTGCATTTTCTACCTTACTATCTCTCTTTATCCTCAATTATTGCTGCTTAGTCTTGGAATGTGTTTGAAGTTTAGCTTTGTAGTTCTCCTGTTGATGTGGCATGTGGTTGAGGAATTGCATGCCTTCTGGTCAGCTGGAGAGAAAGTCATGTAGAAGCGGTCACGCTACGTCTTTGTTTTGCGTCTTATTTCTGGATTTTGACTGACAGGGAAAACATCCCTCTTGTTGAGTAAATTACAGAGTTAGGAAACTAAATACAAAGACAAATTCTCAGCATTTGCCTTGAACTTCATCCAAGCAGAGGACACGTCTGGTGAATGTCAGTGTTCAGATTCACAACTTTTAATTGAATTTAAAAATTGGCCACAGTCACAGTGTCTGACTTTCAAGCCCTATCCAGGAGGTAGAGAATTTTAAAAGCCTATAATTGGTTCAAGAACAGGATGTGTATTATATTAGAGCATGTACAGAACATTATGACATGGATAAATGTTTTGCTGGACCCTCACAGGTTCCGTTTCAGTGGCCGTATTTTGGGTCTGGCTCTGATCCACCAATATCTGCTGGATGCTTTCTTCACTCGACCGTTCTACAAGGCCCTGCTCAGACTGTGAGTCTCAATGATTATTTGGTGTCAAGATGACACCATAAAGTGATCAGAGTTTTGATTGGATGTCTGTATTGTGTGGTCCATAGAGTGACAGATCTAAGTGATTTGGAATACCTGGATGAGGAGTTCCACCAGAGCTTACAGTGGATGAAAGACAACGATATTACTGACATCCTGGATCTGACGTTTACAGTCAACGAGGAGGTCTTCGGACAGGTGCTGCATAATTAATACTGGTTTTGAAGCACCCTGAAGAAGGTTTTCCATGTGTCTTATGATCAGGATTGAAGAAAATAGAGTCTCAACCCTGTTCCTGGAGGGCCACCGTCCTGCAGAGTTTAGCTTCAACCCCAGTTAAACCTACCTGAACTAACTAATCAATGTCTTCAGGATCACTAAAAACTTCCAGGCAGATGTGTTGATATAAGTTGGAGCTAAACTTTTGACAGAACTTTTGCCCTTTAGAAGCAGCTTTGGACAGCAATGGCTTACTTAGATGAATCTAGGACAGGGGTGCCCAAACACGGTCCTGGAGGGCCGCTGTCCTGTAGAGTTTAGCTCCAACCCCAATTAGGGGTTGGACACACCTGAACTAACTAATCAAGCTCTTACTAGGAATACTAGAAACTTTTAGATAGGTGTGTTTAGGCAGGACACTGGCCCTACAGGACCAAGTTTGAGCACCCCTTGATCTAGGATAAATATTTTAACAAAAACAAAAAAGGTGGCCCAGGATGAATCTGATGGCGGACAGACAGACAGACAGACAGACAAAATAATTTAAAAGCATTAAAGTATTTTTTTGTCAGAGCCCTTGTTTAATTTTTGAGTTATCGGTCTGCCTGTTCTGTAATAATCGGTATCTGCATCGACCCTGAAAAACACATATTGGTTGACTCCTACTGGTCGACCGATTATTCTGTAAGTTAATTCTGCAGTGACAAATGTTTGTACCAATACTTAAAACTTTTCACATCATTTGACAGGTGATAGAAAGAGAACTGAAGTCAGGAGGCTCCAATACCCAAGTGACAGAGAAGAACAAGAAGGAATACATTGAGCGCATGGCAAGATGGAGGGTGGAAAGAGGAGTTATGCAGCAGACCGAAGCTCTTGTAAGAGGCTTCTATGAGGTACGTTTGCTTGAAAAACAGTTTCACTAACACAAAGGTTTAGTTAAATAATTATTCAGAATACTTGAATGTCATATATAAACTTTTCCTTTACAATACAGGTTGTAGACTCCCGTTTGGTTTCAGTGTTCGATGCTCGTGAGCTGGAGTTGGTCATTGCAGGGACGGCTGAGATCGATTTGAATGACTGGAGATCAAACACAGAATATAGAGGAGGTGAGCGGATGCTTGCTGTGTTTTTAAAACTTCATGGCAGCTGCTGGGTCATATTGTCAATTTTGATCCTAAAACTTTCATAAATCATTAATTACTGGAGGGAAATTCTCACATGGTCTTCAGAAATGAGTAGAAGCTTGATTGCTCAGACTCAGCATCACTTGTTCCATGTGAAGTGGTCTCGCTTTTCTTTCAGGTCCTCTGCTGTGAATTACTATGGAGGGTCAACAGAACTATATCTCACAGCCAATGCCAAAACAAGTATCCCATCTGTTAAGATTGCAGTTTATTACTTAGAACGGAGCTGTTGATATTGAAAAGCGTGACGGTGAACCTTGTAGAATTTCATATAGCCCTGCGGTGTTGTGGTTTCACGGTGACGAAATAACCTCGGCTGAATCTCTGGAGCCTTCTGTTGACTTTTCCTGCACAGCCTATACACTTTCGGATCGAGACCCCAGACGGGCCTCTTCAGTGGGACACATTCTCTTTTTATCTTATATTTTGGCTAATTTATATATAAACTTGTTTCCTGCTCCCGAAGGGCCACTTTCCTGCAGAACTCAGCTCCAACCCCAATAAAACACACCTGAACCAGCTAATCATGAGGGGCTTTTGCACTGGAGTATTGTAACTCCTGGTAAAAGTACCCCCTTTTTGGCATTTCTTCGTCCTCCATCTTCCAGTTGTTGATGTTGTTGCCACTCTTTTAAATGCTGTTATTGTCAGCCAGCTTGTCACTTCAGAGTTCCTTTTTGTGGTGCAAATGCAACCAGGAATATGGCTTTATGGGTAAAATTTAGTTTTCTGGGGACCACCGCGGTGGCGAGTTCCTATAACTACCAAGTGCAAAAGCCTCTAAGATCTTGAAGACTCACCCTGTACCCGTTTATAGTGCACTTTTTCGGGGTTCAGCCATTTGTAGTTGTGTCTGAAACCATATAGAGTGCACTTATTCAATCATGTAATGCACTTTAATAACAAATGTACAACTATACACTGACCTTGCATAATATACACTGTACATTTGATTCTGAATTGATTGCTGCGTCTCACCAACAGCAATTCTGGCATATTCAGTGTCAGAATTTGCTAACTTGTTTTGTAGGTGTAGGGGGCGATTTTCGATATGTCCTAGAAACTTCCAGGCAGGTGTATTGGAGCTAAACACTGCGAGAAATTGGTTTTACTGGAGCAAGACTGGACGTTCCTGTTCCATTGGAATCTCTTCTGCACTTCTTCTGAGGAGTTAGGATAGTACCTTCAAACTTAGCTGCCTGTGTAGGCAGTCCACCACTTACAAGGAGTCGACCAAGTATTAGTCTGGCTGATTACCTGCCCTGATATTAAGCATTTTTATGGTTATCGATATTGGTCATTTTAAAAACCAATTTGCCAATAAAATCATTTAAAAGGATTAAAACATTTTTTGTCAGAGCCCTTCTTAATTTTCGCATTTGTTTTCATTTTTACACCAGACATATATATCGGTTCAAAATATCGGTTAGCGGTCTGCCTGATCTGTAATAATCGGTATCAGCATCGGCCCTGAAAAACACATATTGGTTGACTCCTACTAGGGGTCGACCTATTATTGGTCTGGCCGATTATCAGCACCGATATTAAGCATTTTTATGGTTATCGGTCATTTTAAAAATGAATTTGCCGATAAAATCATTTAAAAGCATTAAAATATTTTTTTGTCATAGCCCTTGTTGTTCTTAATTTTCACATTCGTTTTCATTTTCACACCAGACATACATATTGGTTCAAAATATCGGTTATCGGTCTGCCTGATCGGTAATAATCGGTATCAGCATCGGCCCAGAAAAACACATATTGGTTAACTCCTATTAGGGGTCGACCGATTATTGGTCTGGCCGATTATCAGCACCAATATTAAACATTTTATGGTTATCGGTATCAATAATTTTCAAAACCGATTTGCATATGCAATAATTTTTTGTCAGAGCCCTTGTTCTTAATTTTAATTTTCAGACCAGACATATATATCGGTTCAAATTATTGGTTATCGGTCTACTTGAACTGTAATAATCGGTATCGGCCCTGAAAAACACATATCTGTTGACACTTACCACTGTTTTAGAGCATTATAATGCAGTGAACTTCCACATAGTGGTGTTTAGCTTCATCATTATCTCCATCACCTTTCAGGTTATCATGATGGACACGTTGTGATTCGTTGTTTCTGGGATGCAGTGGAGCACTTCAATAATGAACAGAAGTTGCGTCTGCTGCAGTTTGTGACAGGAACTTCCAGTGTTCCCTACGAGGGTTTTGCAGCGCTCCGTGGGAGCAACGGCCTGCGGCGCTTCTGCATTGAAAAGTGGGGGAAGATTACCTCTCTGCCAAGGTATACTGCAAGAAATAACACACATTCTGCCTGCAGAATCACATATATGCCTCTTGACTTTAGTACTTGAGGAACGAAATTTCATCAAGAGCTTTATCCTAGGATTGATTACTATCATAAGTATGATTGAGATAAATACTTAGATAGATACTTTAAATTAAATTAATTTTTAATTTTGCTCCCTTTTTAATTTTAGGTAAATGTTTAGTAATGTTGCTGTGTGTTTTTGTCAGTTGATTTTTCGTCTATATAGTTTTTTATTAATTTTTACTTCAGTTTTATTTATTTTAATAAAACAGGTTAAACAAAATTATAACAGAAATTAAAAAAAGTTGCTATTGCTAGTCCCTGAAAGATGCTATTAGAAGATGAAGATATTCTCATTCTAGAGACAAAAAAAGTGTGATGTTATTAATATTTCTGGTGCATTTTCCCTATAGAGGATATTTTAAATGTGCATATATTACTAAAAGTTTGTTTTGGCAACTTTTTGAAGTACATTACCATATAGATGACTTGCACATGCGCTAGATCAGAGATGGTACACAGAAACGCTCAGAATCTCAAAAACCTGGGCTGAATATTAAAAACCAAAGGATTTTCTCTCCATTACACATATTCCTCATAGTTTATATATCATAAAATGAATTTTATGTCTCATTTTATAACATGAGATTGAAGCAGTGCTTTGAGATCCTTACATTTCCATTTATATTTGATAGCTGAAACAAATGTGAGATGTGAAATGAAAAACACAGAGTGCATTACACAGAAATCATAGATGTATTTAGGACGACGTCACCCAAGCATTGCTTTAACCCACAGATTCTTTGTGTGGTTGACTATAAGCTTGTTCAAATACTGTTTTGTTTACCTTCCACGGTTCTTCCACACTTTGCAATTCAATCACAACAGCAAAGAAACCGCCTTGCTATTTAGACTTGTAAATAAAGCTACCCGAGATAACAAAGTGTCATCCTGAAAACCAACTGTTAGGCTCCAAAACTCAATTTGCATCCAGCGCTTCACCTTGAAAATCATTTCACCCTGTTCGTCTGGCAAACAGAAGGGACTGCGGATCAAAGCCTGGCGCCGTCAGCACTAAAGTACAGGCTCATATTTCTCTGTCAGGGTGAGAACGGCTCCGAGTTTGTCATTGTGTGTGCACAGCGTCAGCAGCCAGAGCTAAATAAGGCCAACGTGATGGAAAGGATACAGATGCCTCACTCAGACACAGAATTTCACATGCTCTACTGGGGAAAGTTATGCTTTACAGCAAGGCAGTTCACAGAAATGTAGAATTGGCCTCACCTATTTAGTCACAGGTCATGATAGAAGCTCCCTCCTGACCTTTTGACCTCTGTGTTTTCTTCTTTTGCAGGGCGCACACATGCTTTAACCGTCTGGATCTGCCTCCCTATCCATCGTACAATATGCTGTATGAGAAACTTCTCACCGCTGTGGAGGAGACCAGCACCTTTGGTCTGGAGTGAAGGTGAAAAGTGACTTTGATTGAGATTTTTTTTATTACTGCAAATACATTTTCAATAACTCAATCCACGAGAGACTTTTTAGAGATTTTTAAACCACATATATCTGAGACTTTTGTTTAAAATGACTTGAAATAGCATGTTTCTGCACTAAAATATAAGACATATAGTACTTTGTGGGAGTGTGGGGTCCAAAGCAACATCTAATTGGATATTCCCTTAAAAGTGTGATTTTTAAATGCCTGGCTATGTTTGAAATGGAATACTAACATATTGCTTACTGAATACTGCACAGTATATACTGTACTTCATACTGCCCTTATTTTTTACAATTCTGTAGTATGTGAAACATATGCAACAATTTAACACTTCCAAGTGCAGTATGCAATGTAGTGGTCACATGACCTCAGTACACTGCATGTTAAAAATTTTGCATTACATCAAGTACATTGCATTATGGGATACAATACTCTAGATATGTAATGTGCACTGTGGGGAATGTAAAACATTATCTAGGTATTGTATGCTTATAGATAACACTCATACTGTGCATGTTATGCGTACTGCATAAATAGTAGTATGCTAGTATGCTATTCTGAACATAGCCCCTGACCAAACCTTAAAGGGACAGCTTACCCAAAACTTTAAATGTGCTGTTACTGTAGATATACAGTTGGTAGATTTTTTCTTCCTTTCATCAGTCCAAAACAAGTCCAATAAACCAAAGTTCATCCATCCATAATAAAAAGTGCCTCACACAGCTCCGGGGGGTGAATTAAGGCCTTGTGTAATGAATCGATGTGTTTTTGTAAGAAAAATGTCCATATTTAGAACATAATTATCTATTTAAGAGAATAGATCAGAAGTGATGAACGTGAACACGCCGTGGAGAGAACTAAACAAAACAACGAGGTGGAGACAACTGCACATTTCGAAAAGTATTTATCATTGAATCGTTTATTCAGGAGATTGTAATAGTGAAACAAGTCTTTATTAATTGAGACTCCTTCATTTTTTTTTATTTAGTTTGAATACATATTTAAAAAAAAGACTTAAGCAATGAACGTTTTGTCAGAACCACTAAGTGATTTCTAAGTGGGTTAAGTGATTTCTCAGTCCTCGGGCACGGACAGAACGACAGCGCGCAAGTAAGTACTTAAATACTGTATGTTAATAGGCAATTGTTGCGTTTGCTACTGCTAGATAAGACGTTCTTGCTTATATCTATTTTATACTTCTGTAGTTATCTATATCTCTGCCTATATATATATATATATATATATATTTATATGTATATATATATATGTATATATATCCATATGTATATGTAGACTTGGATTAATTCGTTGGTGATAGTACATTTTTACGCGGGTCTAGACGGACTGTTGTAGTTTGTTTACACAGATATTGTATTTATCTGGATTAATTCAACTGTATTTACATTAAATTACTCTCAGAAAGCAGTTATTCGTTCTGGTGCTTTGTATTGCTAGCATTTTTTGGTGTTAAAGTATAGTTTTGATTGCACTTAATCAAATTAGACTACTGAGCCACGGCCAAGGGAAGCTTTTGTTCTCACGTGGTTCCCTTTCCTGAGTGCGCTTAGATGTGCTAAGTGCGTTCAATCTTAGTTTCGATTTGAGCCATTTGAGCCATTTGCGTACGATCTATTTGGGCTGACTCAGCAGAGGGGGAGTACCCAGCTGTTTTCACTAAACAGTCATTTGGTGGTGTATTTAACTGCATCATAGCAGCTGACGCTGAAGCGTCAGCGGAAGCGTTCAGCCTCCTCGTGTGAAGACCGACAAGGGTAAAGACAGCGACTTGTCCTGCGCGACTTAGCCGAGCAACGCACTTCGGTATTCTTTTCCTTCATCTCACTCCTACTTCTGCCCTCCTCTATCATGTGTTTCCAATTCATTCCGGTGCACTCTACACATCGCGCTAACATCAAACGCACACGTCGACGCAATCTTTCTAATCTGCATCCTATTCACACCTCTTCCACTGAAACTTTCTCTTTGACTGTTGGCCTCTGGAACTGTCAGTCAGCTGTCAACAAATCTGACTTCATTTCTGCCTTTTCTTTGCAATCTGGCCTGAGCATCCTAGGTTTGACTGAGACCTGGATTCGTCCAGAAAACTCAGCAACCCCAGCCGCTCTGTCTAATAACTTTTCCTTCTCCCACACCCCTCGTTACACTGGAAAGGGCGGCGGTACTGGACTGCTCATTTCTAACAACTGGAAATACTCAACCCATTCTCCTCTTGGCAATTATAACTCATTCGAATGTCATTCAGTGACTTTAACAACTCCCATCAAACTCCATGTTGTAGTAATTTATCGTCCTCCTACTCAACTTGGCATTTTCCTAGAAGAGCTAGATGTGCTACTATCCTCATTTCCAGAGGATGGCACCCCATTTCTAGTCTTTGGAGACTTTAACATTCACCCCGACAAACCCTATGCGACTGACTTCCATACACTCCTAGCTTCATTTGATCTCAAACGCACTATCACTACACACACTCATAAATCTGGAAACCAACTTGATCTCATTTATACACGTAACTGTACTACAGATAACATAGCAGTCAAACCCTTACACATCTCTGACCACTTTTTCATTACTTTCGACCTACATCAAGTTACCTGTGCACCACCAACCCCTCTACCTGTTACTTTTAGACGAAACCTACGCTCTCTCTCAACTTCCCGCCTTTCGTCTTTAGTATCCTCCTCTCTTCCCTCTCAAACCCACTTCTCATCCCTGGATACTAATACAGCAACGGACACCCTGTGCTCGACTCTCACGACTTGTCTAGATGATATCTGCCCTCTCTCCTCCAGGCCAGCACGGGCTGCTCCCTCAAACCCTTGGTTATCCGAGGTTCTTCGTGAGCAGCGCTCCAAACTTAGGGCAGCTGAGAGGAAATGGCACAAATCTAAGGATCCGTCTGACTTGAGTATGTATCAGTCTCTGCTGTCATCATTCTCTACCCAAGTCCACACTGCCAAATCTTCATACTTCCACAATAAGATCAACAATGCTCCAGACACACGAAGCCTCTTCAAAACTTTCAATTCACTGCTTTGCCCCCCTCCACCACCTCCCACCACTACTATAACAGCTGAGGACTTCGCCACATTCTTCACAGACAAAACTGCATCTATCAGCAATCAGTTCTCAGCTCCACACATACAGGAACTAAAATTGATCTCACCCGCATCTGGAACTCCCCTCTTCTCCTTCAGTCCCCACTCTGAGGCTGAAGTTAGCAAACTCCTCCTCTCCAGCCATCCGACGACATGTCCTTTAGATCCTATCCCCTCGCACTTTCTCCAAGAAATCGCTCCCACAATCCTACCGGCGCTCACACACATCATCAACTCATCTCTTCTCACAGGCACCTTCCCTACTACATTTAAGCAGGCCCGGGTAACCCCACTGCTCAAAAAACCCACTCTAAACACTTCACTTGTAGACAACTACAGACCTGTCTCTCTCCTTCCATTCATAGCAAAAACGCTGGAACGAGCTGTTTTCAACCAGCTATCTTCATTTCTTGTACAGAACAATCTATTGGATACCAACCAGTCAGGCTTCAGGAGTGGCCATTCAACTGAGACTGCTCTACTGTCTGTCACTGAAGCCTTACGGATTGCAAAAGCTGATTCCAAATCATCGGTTCTCATTTTGCTGGACCTATCTGCTGCTTTCGACACAGTGAATCATCAGATCCTTTTGTCCACCCTCTCATCGCTGGGCATCACAGGAACTTCACTTCACTGGTTCAAATCCTACCTCACTGATAGGTCTTTCAGGGTGGCCTGGGGTGGTGAGGTATCCAAAACTCAACAACTGGTTACTGGGGTTCCTCAGGGATCAGTTCTTGGACCCCTCCTCTTCTCCATATACACTACATCTCTAGGCCCCATCATACAAGCACATGGCTTCTCCTACCATTGCTATGCTGATGACACACAGCTCTATCTCTCATTCAAACCAGATGATCCATCGGTAGCTGCACGAATCTCAGGCTGCCTGGCGGATATCTCTGCATGGATGAAGGAACACCATCTCCAACTCAATCTAGCAAAGACTGAGCTCCTTGTTTTCCCTGCCACGCCGACTCTACAACATGACTTCTCAATCCAGTTAGGTTCATCAACAGTTACCCCTTCAATTTCAGCCAGAAATCTTGGTGTAATGTTTGATGACCAATTGACTTTTAAAGACCACATAGCTAAAACTGCTCGATCTTGCAGGTTTGCACTGCACAACATCAGAAAGATCAGGCCCTTCCTAACAGAGCATGCTGCACAACTCCTCGTCCAGGCCCTGGTCATTTCCAGGCTGGACTACTGCAATGCTCTACTAGCTGGTCTTCCAGCATGTACAATCAGGCCTCTACAAATGATTCAGAATGCAGCAGCACGCCTGGTCTTCAATGAACCAAAAAAGGCCCATGTCACACCTCTCTTCATATCCCTTCACTGGCTACCAGTGGCGGCTCGCATTAAGTTCAAGACACTGATGCTGGCATATAGGACAGCCACCGGCTCATCACCTGCATACCTACGTTCACTACTACGAGTTTACACTCCCTCTAGATCTCTGAGATCCTCTAATGAAAGACGCCTCGTTGTACCACCACAGAGAGGCATGAAATCACTTTCCAGAACATTCTCGTTCAATAGTCCTGCCTGGTGGAATGACCTTCCCTCCCATATCCGGAATGCACATTCCCTAACTGCCTTCAAGCGACTTCTGAAAACCCATCTCTTTCGACAATATTTGACTCAATAAAAAAAAAAAAAACCTTCTCTCTTTTCTTGATCTTCCCTTTCTATCCAGTACTTATCCAACAATGCCGATATATGGTATTTTTGAGCACTTCCTAGGTTGACCTGCCTCCTTAGGACGAATCACTTGTTGCATCCCCAATTGTAAGTCGCTTTGGATAAAAGCGTCTGCTAAATGAATAAATGTAAATGTAATGTAAATGTACCACTAGTAAATTACGTTATTTTGTTTAAATTTTTAGTATTTTTTCACAATCATGAGAGAATTGTGATCTCCAATTTATTTTAAAAAAATGTGTTTTTCAATTAATCCAGAATCATGCAACTTTAGTTTGCATGTTTATTACAGCATATAATTAATTAAAATAGAAGTTTAATTTCATAAAGCATAAGTTCATATCAAAATGCACATGCATTTTGTGTTTTTCAGTTGAATAAAAAACTATTTTCCCTATACATTTCATCACTTGAGGATTGCTTTAAAAAAGTTTAAAAATCTCGTCTCGTTCTCGTGGGATTATTGCCTCGTCACACCCCTAATGATTATGTTTTAAAAATGGAAATTTTTATTCACCCCACGGAACCGTGTGAGACACTTTTTATTATGGATGGATGCACTTTATTGGACTTGTTTTGGTCTGTTGAGAGGAAGCACCCGTTCATTGCCATTATAAAGCTTGGGAGAAGAAAGAAGAAAGTCACATACACCTAGGATGCCTAGAGGATGAGTAAATAATGGGCTAATTTCCATTTTTGAGTGAACTAACCCTTTAAATCAGTTTAAAACTTCATGTTCATTTCATCGGCTATACTGTTTGCCACTACATAATTTCTCAGCTATTTTGCCTGATTTAATCACATGGCTCAAATACTGTTGATGATGATTCATAAAAACCAATTTTGTTTGTGGACCTTGTCACCTAACTCTCACTAATATGTGCTCAAGCTGTAGGTAGGAAGCACACATGGAAGCTCACTTGATAGTGATGTAAGCGACTTCATTGTGTAACCAAATTAGTGATGCTAACCCTAAGCTGACAGCAGTGTCCATGTGTCCACATTAGAAATAACTCTCTAATAGTTTCAACAATGCTTCTTAAAGCCTAAGCTTTTTTAGGGCCCAGGGATGAGCTTCATTTAATGATGACACTGGCAATGGCATGACATTGGATTCATTCCCAGATTCTTGGTATTAGCCAGACTGTACGTCCTCTTTTCCCCAGACATGTCCTACCTAGATGGATGGAAGATCTAAATTGCCGGAAAAATCTAGGTTTTGGCTTTGTTTTCCTATTCCCATACGTTATGTGTATGCATATTTACATTGCTTTGACTTCTTGCACACCATGATTGGTTGATACATACAATGCCTGCATGCTATTGGTCAAACTACTTTTCATCCATTATCTTCAGCAAGTATGAAAACAAAGCCAAAATGGACATTTCAGGCAATTTAGAAGTTAAAAATGTATGATCACCCTACTTGGTATATTTTATTTTGTTGTAAAGTTGTGGGTGTCGCCACGGATAACAAATTTAAGACCCCACGTCCACCTTGTATATTGCAGGTATGTCTTTAGTAATTAAAATAAATAATTGAATGACTCATTTGTTTAATTTACCAATGCACATCTTTCATAGTGACAGTCACACAAACATAAGTGTAAACCTTTAAATGCAAACAGTCTCCTAATATTAATAAAATTAACCACAGATGACAAAACCAGATGACCAGATATTCTTTATTAGTTAGAAAGAAATAAATGGTGCTTTTAAATGATTATATTTGTATTTTTGTTTGCCAAACACCTCTCACCTTGCAATGCATGCATTTATTGTTTATTAAACAATGACTACGAACTTTCTTTGAAAGATTATCCACTAACATTGAATCTGTGTATTAAAATCAAACTTGTTTTTTTGCTGTACACTGTTCAGTTAATGATATTATAATAATGTATTTTTATCATTTTTATTTGTTGGCAGTTTTGTATTTTATATTCGTTTTGTATATGAGTTCAAGATAATGTGGGGGAAAATGAAATCGCAGTTCAGTTGTTCATTAAAATACATGTGTAAATATAATTACAAATGCAAATTACTCTATATAAGCATAATTTTCTGATGTCTGTCTGTTCTACATGAAAATGCCCCAAATCCTTGTACAGAAATGTCAATAAACAAACACTTTGTAGTACTTTGTATGAATTATTTTGATTCATAAATACACAAGTTCACTCTCATCCTTTCACAGTGCAAACACTAGAGGGCATCACACCAGTGTTTAGAAGAATCTCTTTAATGTGTGTGTGTGTGTGTGTGTGTGTGTGTGTGTGTGTGTGTGTGTGTGTGTGTGTGTGTGTGTGTGTGTGTGTGTGTGTGTGTGTGTGTGTGTGTGTGTGTGTGTGTGTGTGTGTGTGTGTGTGTGTGTGTGTGTGTGTCTTTTGATAAATATGAGGAGATAAAAAGATTTAATTATTTAGGCTATTAAGAAATAGAGTCCTATAATATAACCTTAACGTTAAGTGTTAATTATTAGATAAAAGGCACTCTTATTTTATTGCCACCACAATAAAATGCATTCAGGGTTATATGCATTATGGATTTTGGGTTTTCGCTTAGTCTATAGTTTATGTAATTACTTCTATAAAAGATATCATTTTAGGTCCTCTTTACCTATTTAAAGTTTTTTTTTTTTTTGTTTTTTTTTTTGTTTATTAAAGTAGAATAATTTGACATTACAAAAATATTGAAATGTAAATCCAGATACACAGAATATAAGAGCAATCTTATAAAAACAGAAAAAAAACAGATAACTAAATATGTAAACGTGTATGCACAATATAAATGCAAATCACATAGTATGATAGTCACAAAGTTTCCGTAAACATTAAACGATTCCACTGCCCTTTCAAAATAAAGCCCAACATTAGTTTTTTTATATATATTTGTAACACAATTATTTAATTAATTAATTGGTCACTTCTTATTGGTCAAATGTCACCGTCAAGCACCACCTCCTCCCGCCCACCAAGTGCTTGATCGTAATTGGTGGAAAGCCCTGTCAATCACATCCGTTGCCCCGGCAACCGAAGTCTGAGGAACAGCTTGGCTTTCAGTTGACTTGCTGTGGATGAAAGCAGACGAGTTGAGGAGAGCAATAGAAGACAGCGCATGAACCCAAACTCAAGCGTTTTTGCTCACTTCGGAGGAGTTTTAGTCAAAGATGAAAGTATCAACAGTTCATAGTTTAAACAGGTTTCCATGTTGTTCACGTTAGGTCAGAATTCATTGAGAGGAGCTGTTTTATTCAGTGAGGTAACGTTAGCGTGATAGTTTTACCGTTATCAGGTCACCTGTTGGGCTCGGCTTGCAGGTAAAAACGGGTTATAGGTACAAAAATAAAACGAACTGACGTTTATAACAGCCGTTATGATTCCTGAATGTCCACGAACGACCGAACCCAGAAACCGAATTCGGTGTGAATCCGGTCAGAACCGCTCCGGTTTGCTTCAGGAGATCCGAACCGCCATCAGGAGCGAACCGTTCACCGAGCACTATGACGTCATCCCCGGCAAAGAGCTGGGCAGGTAAGAGACACCTTTACCTGTCTAACGTTACCTGTGTTTGTCAGGTGTACCACCGTTTTGTTTTGTTTTTTTGGTTATTGTTTAATTAAAAAGTACTAATTTTGAAGTAAATAAATGCTCATTAAATGTTCTGTATTCTACTAGTATTATAGTCTGGCTGTGTGCATGTGCATTGAACATGTTTACATTCAAGAGTTCATGTGTTTTTTATATAGATATTGCATGCATTTATTGCTTACATTGCATACAGTTCAATATGTGTACGGTATTTAAAGTCATGCATCACAGTTTAACATCTACACTGTTTCAAAGTGTGATTTGACATTGCTTTGTCATTTAGATGGCTTTTAAAATATTGATGTATTCCGTGTGGATATGAGTTCAATGTGTAATGAGTTAATGTGTAAAAAGTCATGAGATTGCATATGAAAAGTCTTTACTTGCCATGCAAACTGATTCAGCTTTTCTCCAAATTTTCACGAGGGACATTGCATGCATAATTTGCTTACACTGTGTCAGTGTAATGCAAGTTAAGTCGTGCATTACAGTGTATTTAACATCTACACTGCTCTAAAGTGTGATTTGGCGTTGCTTTATCATTTAGATGGCTTTCAGATATTGGTGTATTTTATATTCCTCATGGATATGAGTTCAAAATTGTGTACAAAAGTCTGGAGATTGCATATGAAAACTCTTTACTTGCAATGCAAACTGATTCACTTGGAATTAATGTCCGTAATTATATTTACATATCAGCCTAATTTTTCTGATGTCCATCTGTTCTACATGAACAGACTTTACTTTGCTCCAAATCATTATGGATATTGCATGCATTTATTGCTTACACTACATCAGTGTAATGCAAGTTAAGTCATGTATTAGTGTTTTTAACATCTACACTGCTTTAGAGTGTAATTTGCCATTGCTTTGTCATTTAGATGGCTTTTAGATATTGTTTTATTTTATATTCCTTATGGATATGAGTTCAAAATTGTGTACAAAAGTCTGGAGGTTGCATATTAAAACTCTTTACTTGCAATGCAAATCGATTCAGTTGGACTTAATGTTCATAATTATATTTACATATCAGCCTAATTTTCTAGTGTCCACCCTTTTCTACTCTACATGAACAGACTTTACTTTGCTCCAAATCTTTATGGATATTGCATGCATTTATTGCTTACACTGCATCAGTGTTAAGTCATGCAATACAGTGTTTTGGACATACACTGCTTTAAAGTGTGATTTGGCATTGCTTTGTCATTTAGATGGCTTTCGGATATTGATGCATTTTATATTCCTTATGGATATGAGTTAAAAATCGTGTAAAAAGTCTGGAGATTGAATTTGAAAACCCTGTACTTGCAATGCAAACCATCATTTTCTACAGTACATCAACAGACTTTATTTTCATTGTGGATATATTTATTGCTTACACATATAGTCATGTATTTTATGTCATGCAGTCTCACTGCTTTGAGTGTAATTTGGCATTGCTTTGTCCTTTAGATGGCTTTCCCATACATTGATCTGCACATTTAATGAAACACCCAATAAACTTTCAATGCAGTGCATTATAGCTGGAATCTGGATCACATGATTGGAAAACAGAGCCGTTTGATGGCACACTGCATTGATGCCAGGGCTCAGTGGTTTTTAACTCAGTGTGTAAGTCATCCAGGGTACTGTATTGTTGGTGGGTGTTCCTTTGCCAAGTCGCTGTATGACTTCAGCTTTATGAAAACACTGCTCTGATTTCACTGCGCTTACTCTTGTTTGCACCAAGGATATGCAGTGCAAGCACAGAAAGGTTTGGGGCATGTGTAGTATTTTACGCCTATGCAAAACTTGCTGAAAAGTCACTTCAGTTTCTCCAATATCAACCAAGTGATGATTGAGATGAATAGGGAGGGAGATTTAGATTCTGCACTTCTGGACAGAAGTTTGAACTCAAGTTGAACACTTGTGAAGTACAAGTTACAATAGAGAGAGTTGTTTTTGAATGGTTCATTATCTGATAGCCTACAGCACTGTATTAGTCACAAGACTAAGTAATATCAGTAGGCTATCTGATCCGTCTGTTTGCAAAACACATCAGGATTAATGGGCAGAGGTTTGAAAGTGCAACTGTCTGGATGTCTGCCACCAGCGTTTAGGCCAAGCCATTTCATCCGAGTACAATAAAGCAAGAGAAAAGACAAATCGGTGACTAACTCAAATCCAGCATGTTTTACCAATCTCTCAGCCCGTTTCCCAAAGGTAAACTTGAATGGCTCAGGATTTCAGGGATGTGATTGGCTGCTCCAGCTGGTTTTATTTTGATGGCTGTGCTTGTGGAGACGAGCCATTTTTATTCTTCAGTGAGCGATTTTAGTATCTGCCAAAAGGGTTGTCATTCTGAGAACCACATTAGCCTACATATTGGCATTTATAGTCTAGTTAGCCTAAATATATGTAGTCTTACACAAGGACAGCTGGCTGTGCCTCATTTCTCTTAAGAGTCAAGACTGTAAGCATATAAGATGTGCTATAAGTTGCACTAAAGAAATGATCATTTAGACCATGGATGCAATGTATTCGATGTAAAGCAAATACTTTTAAGTAGCAGAATGCTTGAAGTTGTCTGGATTTTTAAGACTTAAGACTGATTGGCATACTGACAGATTTATGAGTGGCAGAAATGTTGTTTTTGTAAAGTACTGAATGGACCAGGCATCGTTCATGCATTGACGTTTTCTCTGTTTTTGCATTTAGATATTCTTTGCCATCATCTTACACTTACTTAAAGTTAGGTGTGGAGTTCTTAGGACTATCACTATACAAAATAATATTTCAAGATTATTTCTTCAACGGAACAGGTTTGGAGAAATGTGTAATTTCATTACTTGCTCACTAATGGAACCTCTGGAGTGAATGGGTGCCGTCAGAATGAGAGTCCAAACAACTGATAAAAACATCACAGTCCATCAGTTAACATCTTAGGAAGACTTGCAAGTTATAAAGTCAGAATTGCGAGATATGAACTCGCAATTCTGAGAAATCAGTAAGAATTGCATGATATATAAACTCGCATATCAGTCTTTTTTTTTTGTTTTTTTATAACTCACAGAATTGTGAAATCCAAACTCACAATTGCTTGGAAAAAAAACTCAGAATTGTGACTTTTTAATCTCGCAATTTTGACTTTATAACTCACAATTGTGCTTTTATATCTCAGTTCTGAGAACAAAAAAATCAGAATTGTGAGTTTATATGACACAATTCTATGGAAAAAAAAAAGTCGTAATTGTGAATGGGTGCCGTCAGAATGAGAGTCCAAACAGCTGATAAAAACATCACAGTCCATCAGTTAACATCTTAGGAAGACTTGCGAGTTATAAAGTCAGAATTGCGAGATATGAACTTGCAATTCTGAGAAATCAGTCAGAATTGCATGAGAAACTCGCGTCAGTCTTTTTTTGTTTTTTATAACTCGCAATTGCAAGTTTATATCTCACAATTCTGAAAAAAAAGAATTGTGAAATACAAACTCACAATTGCTTGAAAAAAAAAAACACTCAAAATTGTGAGTGACTTTTTAATCTCGCATTTTTGACTTTATAACTCACAATTGTGCTTTTATGTCTCAGTTCTGAGAAAAAAAAATCTGAATTGTGAGTTATGTTACGACCCTTGGTGTTCTAGGGGTATACGGGTCGCACACTTAAATTTGTAAGACATTGGCAAGTTGACTTCCCAGCACTGATTGCAACCAAAGTGATGACAAACTAAATATCTTATCAACAACATGTGTTTATTTACATAAAGTACAAGAGAAGTGGTATTAAGTGGAATATTTACAAGTGAAAATAATTGTTTAAAGTCAGGTACTAATAGAAAGACTGGCTATAGGTGCGGCTGAAAATAAACCAAAAAACCCAGCCTAACTAATCACAGTTCCCCCCCCCCCCATCTAGTCTGATCTAAAAATAAAAAGGGGAAAAAATAAATCTAATGAGCAGAAACCCCCTAACTGGCTACACTATCTAAATCAAAAGGGATACATAGGGTGGCACGCACCATCTTACCTAATGTATCTCTAGACAGCAAGTTACCTACATGTTGATATGTATACCACGTGGCTTACTTCCCTACACCAGTCTCTCAGTCATGAATATCGCCAACAAGTTGACTGACAAAAACAAAGTGTAGCCAGAACAAAGTGAGTCTCAAGACTAACTCTAATTCCTGAAATGGCTTCTTAAAAGCCAGCTGGAAAATGGGGATTGGTTGAGGACGGTGCACTGAAACAGAATATCCTCAAATCAGAAGAATGGAGTAACAGGATTGGATGAAGTGTTGAGATGTGCAGCAACCAATCAGAAGAATGGAGTGACTGGATTGGATGAAGTACTGAGATGTGCAGCAACCTATGACACAATTCTATGAAAAAAAAAAAAAAAAATCTGAATTGTGAGATGTAAATTTCTTCAACGGACCAGATTTGGAGATTTTGTAATTTCACCAATGGATCCTCTGGATTGAATGGGTGCCGTCAAAATGAGAGTCCAAACAGCTGATAAAAACATCAAAGTCCATCAGTTAACATCTTAAAAAGACAAAAGCTGTATATTTGTGACCCTGGACCACAAAGTCTTAAGTAGCAGGTATATTTGTAGCAATAGCCAAAAATAAATTTTATGTGTCAAAATTATTGATTTTTTTTATGCCAAAAAACATTAGGATATTAAATACATATCATGTTTCATGAAGATATTTTGTATCTTTTGTAATTTTTTTCTACCGTAAATATATCCAAACTTAATTTTTGGTTAGTAATATGCATTGCTAAGAATTTAGTTTGGACAACTTTTTTTTTTTTTGCACCCTCAGATTCCAGATTTTTAAATAGATGCATCTTGGCCAAATATTGTGCTATCAGCTTTCAAACAATGTATAAACCTTAATTTCGAAAATTGACCTATATAACTGGTTTTGTGGTTCAGGGTCACATTTGTAAAAAACAAATCCACGTTTTTTTTTTTTACTTCAAAGCGTTGCTTTTAGCTAAAATAATAATAGCAGTAATCCAAAGTCCATAATCCATGATAATGGTTCCTCCAGTGAAAAATCAAGCACTGTTTACAAGCCAAAACTGCTTTAAACAAATAAGTGGCTGGATTTTGATGTAAGATGGACTTTTTTTTCCTGGAGGAAGCGTTATTATGGATTACGGACTCAATGTATTTTAGTTAAAAATGATTTGTTTCAGCTTTTGTCTTCTCAAGATGTTAACTGAAGGACTGGAGTGGTGTGGATTACTTGTGGAATTATTGTGAAGTTTTTATCATCTGTTTGGACTCTCATTCTGACGGCACCCATTCACATTCATTGGTGAGACTGTGATTGAATGACACATTTCTTCAAATCTGATGAAGAAACAAACTCATCTACATCTTGGATGGCCTGAGGGTGAACACATTTTCAGCAAATTTTCACTTTTGGGTGAACTATTTCTTTAAAGCTTAAGATATGTCTGAGTGTTTGAGGTGAAATCGGAGCAGTGCTGTGTGATGCTCAAATGTGGATAATTGCAGGGCCGCCACACTGCATTCCTTTGCCACTGTGCTTTGGGAACACCCAGCCCTGACGGATCAGAACCAGCACTCTACCATTGTGTGTGGACGCCGGCCAAGCGCTTTAGACCAACAAATGTCTCTGCTTTGCGTGTATGGGAACACATTCTGCACGCTGCAGATTAGGCCTGAGATGTTTGATGGGAAGAGTGCCATGTAAAATGAGAAGTGTAATTTTTCAAACATTTGGGGCGACATTTTATCTTCTTACATCTGAGTGCCAAGTTTCTTAATGCTGTGTCACAGATCCGCTAATGGCAGCGTGCCATTTACAGTTCTGCCCTTGTTAAAAAGAAAAGATGTAACTTAAAACCCTAAATTATATCAACTGAAATGCATGCCACTGTGTTTTACAATAATGATGTAAAAGAAAGATTTCACCCAGAAATGAACATTTGCTCAAAATCTACTCACCCTCATGCCATGCAAGATGTAGATGAGTTTGTTTCTTCATCAGATTTGGAGAAATATAGCATTGCATCACGTGCTCACCAATGGATTCTTTGCAGTGAATGGGTGCCGTTAGAATGAGAATAAAAACCTATCCATCAATACATTTTTAACTGTCACTTCTGGCCAACATACAAGTCCATCATAGCATATTTTTGTCCTGTACACTGTAATAACATGTATTTTTCTCCTGATTCAGACAGGACAACTTTTTCACTGGACGAAGCATTAATTATGGACTTGAGTTTTAGCCAGAAGCAACGGTTTGAAGTTAAAATCATCTGAATGATGGATTTGTTTTTTTACAAACACGTAGCTTTTGTCTTCTCAAGATGTTAACTGATGGACTGGAGTGTTGTGGATTATTGTAATGTTTTTATCAGTTGTTTGGACTCTCATTCTGACGGCACCCATTCACTTCAGAGGATCCATTGGTGAACAAGTGATGAAATGACACATTTTTCCAAATCTGATTGAAAAAAAAAGTCAGAATTCCGAGATATAAACTTGCAGTTCTGAGAAATAAAGTCACAATTGCATGATATAAATTTGGAATTGTGAGTTATAAAATCAGAATTGTGAGAGTAAATAAAGTCAGAATTGTGAGAGTAAATAAAGTCAGAATTGTGAGAGTAAATAAAGTCAGAATTGCATGATATAAACTTGCAATTCTGAGAAATAGTCGCAATTGCGTGATATGAACTTAAGTCAGAATTGTGAAATAAACTTGCAATTAAGTGAACATATGTCTTTTTTTCTCCTCAGAACTGGACTTTATAACTTGCAATTGTGCATTTGTATCTCACAATTCTAAGAAAAAGTCAGAATAGCGTGATGTAAACTCGAAAAAAAAAGTCAAAATTGTGAGAAATCTTTGCAATTAACTTTTTTTATCTTTTATCACAATCACAAAATTGCCGTAATATTTAGTTGAGCTCCATATTTTTTTCTTATCGGCGCAAATATTCTAAAATTGTATATAATTTTTTGCACTTTCAATATGCAGGGTATAGAAATCGCTTTTAACTGAGTGCTCGCGCTGTTTACTTTTACTTTCGATTTTGCGATAACGCACACTCTGTGTAAAGGGAGCAGCACATCTTATAATAGATATTTGTCAGTGAGTACAAGATTGCAGCAAATCCTCCAGTCTATTTTTGGCATCTCTCTTTACTTTCGACCCGTGATCATTCAAATCTAAAGGTCATTGTACACTGAGTCCGATTTTCATATGCGTTTTTTTTTTTTTTCGTTTTCTCATATTCGCCATCCTTATCAAAATGCTTATTATGGATGCGAAAATGCAGAAAATCAAACACGATCCGAATTTTTATGATGACGGACGAAAGTTTCAGAGACGGTGTGTAAACTCGATTAACATAACCTGTATTTTTTTTTTTTTACGTGCAAAAATCTCGGCCTAAAATTTCGTACTCATGTGTGCAATATTAACTCCAGCAGCTGGTGTTGGATGCTGGTTGCCATGTCCGCGTTTTTCTCCACAGAATTGGTCTACTTTTAAACTGTTGCCTGGGTTGATTTCCCCCAGTTATTTAAAGGTTTTAAATATTGCAGAAATTAAATGTATTAAAAATAATTTGTTTTGTTGTACCCTGTTAAGTAAGATCTTTAGGTTTTTTGCTAAATAAATATGTTGAGAATGCATACTCTCCCATGTCTCTTTTTGATAAGGAGACCTACCATTTACTTATTATATTATAAAAATATTAACTTTATTCACATACTAGAGGGACAGGACAGGCTACTCCTCCCAAAATGTACCAAAAAAAAGTAATACCGTGATATTATACCGTCACCGTTCAAAAGATGAATAATACCGTGATATTAATTTTAGGTCATATCGCCCACTCCTAGCTTCCATACATCTATGACATTAAAATACATGTTTTTAAAGGCACAGTTTCCTTGACAAAGGAAAATGGCACTGGATTGTTGTTTGGTCACACACTTTGTCCAAAGTTGAGCTTCGGTACTGAACTCTTGAAAATCCATGTTATTTTTTAATTAAGCTGGTACATTTGGGAGGGATGTGTTTACAGTGTAAAAACGGATGACACCACAGTCTCACTGTTGTCTTAACCAGCATGTCATCAGCTGAGAATTTCTCACCCTTCCTTCATAAATCTCAGGGGTTTCTTTCATTTCTGGGTGAGTTCCGCTGCTTGATTGACAGATCTGTGCAGTGCGATTTACAGAACATATATTCCCCTTTGTGTTTCCCCACGACTTTTTTTTTTTTTTTTTTAAAGCCCAGTCTCTTCCGCTCTCTTTCCCAGAGAATCCCGGCTCTAACAGCCGAGTGGGATACCATGACATCATTGTCGTGCCATTCAAGTCGTATGAGGCTGAAAGCCCAGTGGCAACATCTGCTGTGCTCCATGGAAACAGAGCGGGTGACAGAAGCGGCTGGGGGTGACGGCGATGTCATGTGAAAGCCAAGTCTGTTATTGAAGCCCTTTTAGTGCTGGCTTGTCAGAAAGAGGGTACATTTCTCTGAAAATGATGGTTTAACCAACAACTTTTTAGAATAGAACAAAGCAAGTATACGCTCTTAAAAATAAAGGTGCTTCACAATGCCATAGAAGAACCTTTTTTGTCTAAATGGTTCCATAAAGAATCTTCAACATCTGAAGAACCTTTCAGTTTCACAAAAGGTTCTTTGTGGTGAAAGAAGGTTCTTCAGATTATAAAGAGGTGAGAAAGAGATGGTTCTTTAAAGAACTTTGACTGAATGGTTCTTTGTGGAACCAAAAATGGTTCTTCTGTGGCATCACTGTGACGAACCTTTTAAAGCACCTTTATTTTTAAGAGTGTAGTAAAGTATAGATTAGAAGTATAGACAGGGCTCTACGCTTACTTTTCTTTTTAGGAGCACTTGTGACCACCTTCTAATCAATAATCAAAAAATCTGATCAAAAATTTGCCTTGCCATTACGAAGTGATATTTGACTACATAAAATGATTTACAGGGGAATTTTGTTTTTACCTTTGTAATGTCATTTTTCTAACTTTATTAAAAGTATGTCATTTTTTTTATAAGAACAAGTAGAATAAGAATAAGTTACCAATCAAATGAAATCAGTATTAACAAAATTAATCTGTACTGCAGAGGTGGCACAGAAGAACACAAAAGTGGCTTGTAGGTGTATTTTAATATATTTAATGATGTTCAAAGGTGGCATGAGTGCAGTCAAATTCATAAATTCACGTTGAGATTAATTTTTAAATATAAAACTTTAAATACAGAAATATTAAATGATTTAAATAACTGAAAATACACTTTAAAAATTAAACTAAATCTGCCAGTAGATGGTGGCGAGTCACTGATTTAATTACTGAATCGTATCATTCATTTTATTCGTTCGAACGCCTGATTCATTCAGGAATAAAGCAAGTGTCTTTATGAATGGGAAATTTAATCATTGACTAGATTCGTTTAAAAACGCACATAAACCAAACACCGCTGTGTTTGAATGGAGATGCACAGCAGCTCAGTTGTGACTTGTTTCAAACTATTTTTGATGACGAAATAGAGCAAAATCAGGCAATAGTGTTATAGTCAGACAAGGTAAGTCACTTAATATTAACTTCTCGTTTATTTAACTGTTGTATTAAATCAATATCTCACTTGCAAACTCTTTTTACATTATTCAACATTGGAAAAACACTTAGAAACCTTTGACGCTCTCCTCAGCGCAAACACAAATATGCTGATCGGGTCAGACGCACTGGTGCTCCTAAATATATTTCATAGTTGCACGCAGTAGTTTTCAGTTGCAAATGCAGAGCCCTGATAGAAATATACCTGAAACAGTCTATAGCTCAAACTGGGGTATTGGGGTTTGTCTGCATCAAGGCATGGCAAACCACATCTGTTTTCTGCATAATTACCACTGTTTGACAAAAGCAAAGTGTTGAAAGGACATAGTCAGGTCTGAAAAAACAGTGTAAAGGCTTTCAGATGAGGTAATGCTCTTTCCCTATTTCTAATGTATCTGTGGTGGTGTGTCTGAAAAGGAGCCCCTCGTTCGGCTTCGCACTGGGGTCACATGTCAGAGTTCGTTATTCCTCCATGTCACAGACACAGAACAAACATGCCTCCGCTTCCAATCCAGAAGCCTTTTGCACCCTTCTGTGAACGTGTGTGCGCTGATGGGACTTTTTTTAGTCGTGCTTTGTTGTTTTTGTTCCGTGCCTTTGAGAGCTTTTGCTCCTGTCAGAGGGGCTGCTAGAGCTAATTACAGTACCTGCGGCCTCTAGATGCCTGTTGCTGATTAATGCTTCACTTTCACCCGAGAAACTGTGCAAAAGCTGATGTTTAGCTAAAGTGCACACTTGCTCACTTGGCAGAAAATAAAGTGCTGCTGCTCTCGTATAACACGTTCATTAAGTGAAGTGTAGCGTGGCAAAAAAGTACACACGGGAAATTTTTTTAAGCCTTTTTCGTCGGCACCTCATTTTTTTTAAATGAGAGTTGTAATGTTCTAGTTCATCCCAAACTTGCTTTGCTTTTTTGAACTGTCAGTCATGATGAGAAGCGGCCTGCTGTGATGTTCTCACTGACAGTGATTTGAAGAGACAAAGCGACCGGAGATCATTCATTTTCAGTAAGAGTTGCCAGATTGAGGCAGCTTGAGTGACGGAGAACACTGGGGATGCGACAGAGTGCAGAGATCAGACTGTGGAAATGTAAACACAATGGTGAGACTAGGGCTGAATGGGTAAAAAAAAATGCTATTGTGATATTTGTGACCCTGGACCACAAAACCAGTCATAAGGGTACTTTTTGTTTTTTTTTATTAATTGAGATTTATACATCTGAAAGCTGTATAAATAAGCTTTCCGTTGATGGTATGGTTTGTTAGGATAGGACAATATTTGGCTGAGATGCAACTATTTGAAAATCTAGAATCTGAGGGTGGAAAAAAAAAAACTAAATATTGAGAAAATCAATGTTAAAGTTGTCCAAATAAAGTTCTTAGCAATGCATATTACTAATCAAAAATTTATTTTTGATATTTACAGTAGGAGATGTACAAAATTTCTTTATGGAACATGATCTTTATTTAATATCCTAATGATTTTTGGCCTAAAAGAAAAAGCAATCATTTTCACCCATACAAAGTATTTTTGGCTATTTATTGAAATATGAAGTAATCCAGGAATGATTGGGCTGATTTTGTTGGCGAAATGAATCTGCACAGAAATTAAAATAAACTATAATTTTATTTATTTGTTGTTTGTTTGTTTTGTTTTAATTTTTATATATGTAGTTTTTTATGTGAGATTTGTCATTTTGGGTGTAGTCTCATTCAGCTGAGTTTTATTTATTTATTCATTTCCGTGTCATTTCATTTCATGTCTTCTTTTTTTAAAGGCTAAACCATCATGATTTTATTTAGGTGGCAAATAAATGACCAACGTGTTCATCATTTGTAGCTCATGATCTTTTAGGCTTGAACAATATTGGAAAAGTTAAAATTTTGAAGTCACTGAAATGCCGGATCATGAGCTGCATGTGTGTAAATGAACATAGTTTCGTGCTTCGCTCAGAAATATTCAGTGCATTTATTTAATTAAACTGCAGCTTTTGTGATTTGACTATCGCTTTGAGCCATATCACAATATTGATTTCATTTAAAATATTGAGCAATGGATACATTTGTAACTTGGTGACCCTCAGTTATTTCATTGTTGTTTGTGTGCATGCTGCTTAACTGTTCATTAGGGCTGGACGATATGGCCAAAAAATAAAATCCCCGATTTTTTTTTTCACAAAAAATCAGATTTACTATTTAAATCGATTTTTTTACCCCCTACTACTTTCAGCATGTAAAGAAACCCCAGCTTTTCCACAATATACATGGGCACCATATATTTTGCAATATACATAGCAACTGCATCAGTGATCGCTTTCCACCAGTCCCCATTCTTATCATACCACACACAGTAAATGTTTGTAAGACAAATAAATATGAAAATATATATTTTCATGCTTTTCTCTTGCAGTTATATCGTATATGAAAATATAAAATTTTGAATACAGAAATATTAAATGATTTAAATAACTGAAACGATCTGCCAGCAGGTGGCGGCAAGACACTGATTTAATTACTAAATCATATCATTAATTTGATTCGTTCAAACCGCTGGTTCATTCAGAAGTGACTGTGAATGGGAAATAGAATCATTTCACTAGATTCGTTTGAAAACACACGTTCATTCATAAACGAAACACCGCTGTGTTTGAATGGAGATGCGCAGCGGCTCAGTTGTAACTTGTTTCAGATTACTTTTGACGACGAAATAGAGCAAAATCAGGCAATAGTTAATCAGACAATGTAAGTCACTTAATAATAACTTTTTGTTTATTTAACTGTTGTATTAAATCAATATCTCATTTACAAACTCCCTTAAAAATTATTATAAGCTGTCACTCATCTTGGTTCGCAATATCACAAAGCTCTATTATAATCAACGACGCTCGCTATACTGTACAATCAGTCTCTTATTTACACTCTCTCTACACTTTGTTTCTGAAAGGATTCATGAGATATGTCCTTTGAAGCTCCCCTGAGCGCAAACACAAATATGCTGATCTGGTCCGGCTAACTTGCTAGCAAGCAACTAATCGTACCCCTTTAGTGGCTCGCGTTATTTGTCTTCCGTGCCTTTCTGAATACAAATATATATATATATATATATATATATATATATATATATATATATATTAGTGGTGGGCCGTTATCGGCGTTAACGTGCTGCGTTAACGTGAGACTCATATCGCGCGATAAAAAAAATATCGCCGTTAATCTATTCTCAAAGTTGGGTTGGGAGCTGGGTCTAAACTACGCAAGATATGATGACTTTCACTTTGATATTTGAGCGCGGATGACGTATACCTATACGAATTGTACTGTAGGGGGCGAGAACGAGTCTCCAACTTCTGTGAAATTACCACATCAAATGAGACGTGCTGACATTGATGCAGTTATGAAGCCGCTTCAGGGCAGGTGCGTTGCTAGATCCTTTTTACTGGGGCACATGAGTTATAATTTACTTTGATAATCCCGAAATAAAGACATTAAACTATATGCAACAACTGAATTGACGCTTCTAAAAGCAACGCAGTTTAATGGAAGACTATGCACGCAGATATCCATGCCGGTGCGCGTCTGTGTAATTAATGGCAACACGCACGTCGTGCTGCCTTTTGCGCACAAGTACTTGGTTACACAAGTTTGTATAGGTAATTATGTTGTAAATGCAATTGTCAAGCAGTTTGTGATGCATTTTGGAAACAGGAGATGAGCGCCTGATCTAATGCGCCACCTGGCCCGTTCTAGAAGACTTACTTTTAGTCATTATTTGGGTAGCACACATATTCTGAAAATGCCTTCAGCAGAATTCAAATTAGCCATTTTAATCTAGATTAATCTAGATTAATTCCAAGATTTAATCTAGATTAATCTAGATTAAAAAAATTAATCTATGCCCACCCCTAATATATATATATATATATATATATATATATATATATGTATATATATATATATTAGTGTATTTCTAATATAGTAAATGCGCTGGAGGAGGGCTGAGCCCATTCGGAACTGCTGGAGCCCAGAGAGAAGCGTCGGTGGATATTAAAGAGAAAACCGATTTTCATTCAAACAATTCGATGTAAACTACACACTCGAGTTAATCGATAAAATTGATTTATCGCCCAGCCCTACTGTTCATTAGAGGAAGTATTGTTGATTTACTTTCATTCTGAATCAGTGATGTCACCTTCTGCCAGACAAAAGCTTAGAGACTCAAGAAGGATTAAGGTATTTGCCTCAAATCACCCATGTTGTGCACTTCCTCTACAAAGTTCTATACTATACGCAAATCTATGAATATGCAAATTATGCAGGTAATCCTATTGGTATATTTTGCATGCTAATTAAATGAATCTATCCTTGATTGGTTATTAAATTGTCACGTAGCAAAAAAAAGGGCTGTTTCAAACCCGCGTTTCTGGGACAGCCTTTGGGAAACCACAGTTGTAAGTAGACAATACTAAGCAATGGTGTTGATTAATATATTGGCACATGGTTTGTCTAAAAGCATATTAAAAACACCACATAGACAAATAAACAACATAAGAAACTTGTTTTTCACTACAGGGGGACTTTAATGGCAAGAAAAGCCCCATAATAAAGCATTGCTCAGTCAATGCTTGTGTAAGCGGCCACATATAAGGCGTTTTTTCTAGTACGTTAAAGAATGATCATTTGACTTTGATGCACGCAAGGTGACCACAAGTGAGAAAAAGGCCATTTCCATTGCAGTTTTGCAAAATATTCCTTTCTTGAATTGCCTGAAAAACTACCTCATGCAAGTGTGAAAACTTTTTCTTTTTGTGATGCATGGGAGTTTTTGGGAAATTGATCTGTTTCCATTAAGCATATTTTCAATTGTGCAGTTTCAGTTTGCTCAATTTGAAGGGTAGTGGAACCGCAGCAAAACATCGCATTTTGCATGCCAGGCCAGTAGTTGGCGATGTTACATTTTAAAGAAACACCAACATAAAACGCATGCACATGACTTCACCATTTTCACAATTTCATTTTTTGTAGTTTTCACCGTGACAATAATGATATTGTTGCACTTTGAAACCCCAAAACCACTCTTAAAAAGTAACTAATTGCATTACTTAATACTTTTTATAGAAAGTGATGCATTGTTACTTTTGCATTATTGTCTCATCTGGCCTAAGTTTGTTTGTGTTTATAATTAAAGTGAATGCATGTTCACATTTGGCTTAAAGTCCAGTAGCATCATGTTTACACAGTGCACGCAACACTTCCGCACTTACTCCAGATTTACTTCAACATTGGGAAAAATGTGAAAACAAAGTAGCTTGCGTTACTTATTTGGAACAGTAACTCAGATGTTTTCTTCTAAATTAACAACTGATGTGTTACTTTACTAATTTCTTAAAAAAAATAATCTGATCACATTACTTGTAATAAGTTACCCCCAACACTGGCCAAAACACATACGTTTTTACAGCAAGTAATAAATGAAGACTTGAATTTAGTGTTTGCTTGGGAACTTGAAATGCATGGTTGAGTCATATGTGCTTTTAAATTGGGTATATAGACAAAATAATGGCATCTTGTTGAATTGTTTCTCCATTGTCAGTGTAGCTCGCTGTTTCTGGAGACCCGTCAAACCGCCATCGTTGTCATTTTTATACACTGTCCAAATGGAAATAAGAATTTGTATGGCTTAATGACCTCCTTTGCTCAGGAGAAGAGGCCAGAGCTCCCAATGTGATTTTAATGCTGCAAGAAGGCATCTAGCAAGGTCTGTACAGCAGTGTTGTTTTCGTCAACGATGACGATGACGAAATCATTTCGTTGACGCCACTTTTTTTTCATGACGATAACGAGACGATGACGAGATAAAAATGGCTTGTTGATGACTAAAACATGACGAGACGTGTGTGAGTTTTCGTTGACGAGACGAGAATAGACGAAAATGTTAGTGGGTGGTCCGTCAGACGTTTAAAATGCATGACATTTCTGCGTATTGTGCATGACAATTAAAACTTAAAAAGTATCTGACGCTATGGCAAGCCGTTTTAGCATTAAATACTCTTTGCTATACTAGTATGGCAAGCCGTTTTAGCATTCCATCCTTTTTTGTCTTTTATGTTCTAAAACATTCCTTCATTATTGTAATTATTGGTGAAAATAGTCGATCCGGAAGCTCACATTGTGTTGAACTATAGATCTGCTATTTTCACAACTTATAAGTGACACTACCCAACAGCAAAATACTTACTGACCTACATTAATTTGTTAAAAGACTACTTTTTTCCCTTTTTTTGACTAAAACTAGACTAAAACCTTTTTGACTTTTCGTCGACTAAAACTAGACTAAAACCTTTTTGACTTTTCGTCGACTAAAATTGGACTAAAACTATCACATATAGAAGTGACTAAAATTTGACTAAAACTAAGAAGCATTTTAGTCCAAAAGACTAAGACTAAGACTAAATCTAAGATGGTTGTCAAAAACAACACTGCTGTACAGCTAAAATAACACAAAACAAATGTCAAGTATATGACATCTAGCATATTCTGAAAACAACAGCGTCATTTATAGTCTTTGTCTTGATTTCATTGTCTGGTTTTAGTTAAGCATAAAATGCGTTTAAAACCCTCTTATTTGGACAAACTACTCTCAGAATTTCTGAATAACTTGCGTAAAAGCTGTCCGACTGCTGACCGTATAAACGGTGTGCTCCAACAGACAGACCATCTGCTCTTGATATGGCCGCTATTTCACATAAACCGTGACCCTGCCGTCAACCCTAGACCCGCACACATGAAAGCCATTGCTCTCGGGGTGTTGTCTGTGAGTCCAGAGCCTCTGGAAATGTGCTGACATGGCTGCGGAGAGACTGCAGCTCCATTTTAAAGACACCAAAGTCGCCGACTCCAAATCACAGTCTGTCTTTCCAGCAGCTTCAGAACTCAGTCAAAGGCCCTGGACTCGGGTTAACCGCACAGCACTTTCTGAATTCCATACAATAATAGAAGTCGTATTTGACAAAACATCTGCACCACATCATGGCATGGCGAGCGTGACCTGAAAATTGGTCGTTGGTCAAATTTCATTTGTAAATCATCCGCTCGCATTGCAAACTGTTGTCACAATTAGTTACAGATTGGACTGGCTGATCCTTTTTTTATGTCAGTTGATATTGATAATTATCATGATAAATGTCAAATCTTTTACTTTGCTTCTCAGTAAAAGTTGTAAGCAGCAATTTTTTTTTTTTGTGAGAACTTGGCAAATACTTGCCAAACAGTTAAATCTGAGTTGCGATATTCAAAACATTTATAATAAATATTTTTTTAGTAAACTTGCATCCCATCGCAAAGATATTTGCATTCTCTCGCAAAACCAGTTGAGTTCGGAGAAACACTTCCTGTTATTAATACTGAATACTGAATTCTGTCCTCCAATGTCACTGTTTTAGTACATTAAGCTTTATTAAGTGTTTTAGAATGTTTCGATTTAATTTAGTTTCAAATTCGTTGTTTTGTTTGTTTCACTTCATTTTGTTTTAATTTAGTTTTGTTTTTTTTCTTTTTGTTTTGCTTCACTTCATTTACTTTCAATTTAGTCGTTTAGTGTTTCACTTGATTTAGTTGCTTTTTGTTTTGTTTCTTGTTTCTCTTATTTCTCTTTGTTTCGATTTAATTTAGTTTTTCACTTCATTTTGTTCTGATTTAGTTGTTTTTTGTTTAGTTTCTTAGTGTTTTGATTTAATTTAGTTGTTTTGTTTCATTTAGTTTTCTGTTTGTTTAACTTCATTTTGTTTAGCTTAGTTTGATTTTAGTTGTTTTGTTTTGTTTAGCTTAATTTTGTTTTGATTTGGTTGTTTTGTTTTACTTCATTTTGTTCTGATTTAGTTGCTTTTTGTTTTGTTTCTTTGTGTTTTGCTTCATTTTGTTTTGTTTTAGTTGTTTTTGTTTCACTTCATTTTGTTTAGATTTAGTTATGTTGTTTTACTTCAATTAGTTGTTTCTTTTCTTTGTGTTTTGCTTCATTTTGTTTTAATTCAGATGTCTTGATTTAGTTTGGTTTTTTTCTTTTTGTTTTGCTTCGTTTCATTTAGTTTCGATTTAATTTAGTTTTTCACTTAATTTTGTTCTGATTTAGTTGTTTTTTGTTTAGTTTCTTTGTGTTTTGCTTAATTTTTTTCAATTTAGTTGTTTTGTTTTGTTTCTGTTTGTTTCAATACATTTATTTTCGAATTGGTTTTTTGTTTCGTTTCATTTTGTTTTGGTTTAGTTGTTTTTTGTTTTGCTTCATTTTGTTTAGATTTAGTTGTTTTGTTTTAATTCATTTTGTTTTTAATTAGTTTTTCTTTTTCTTTGTGTTTTGCTTCATTTTGTTTTAATTTAGTTGCTTTTGGATTTAGTTTTGTTTTTTCTTTTTGTTTTGCTTCGCTGCATTTTGTTTAGATTTAGTAGTTTAGTTTTTCACTTCATTTTGTTCGGATTTAGTTGCTTTTTGTTTAGTTTCTTTGTGTTTTGCTTTATTTTGTTTCAATTTAGTTGTTTTGTTTCTGTTTGTTTCAAAACATTTAGTTTCGAATTAGTTGTTTTGTTTGTTTCACTAGATTTTGTTTTGGTTTGGTTGTTTTTTGTTTTGCTTCATTTTGCTTTGATTTGGTTGTTTTTGTTTTACTTCATTTTGTTTTAAATTAGTTTAGTTTTTGTCTTTTTGTTTTGCTTCATTTTTTTATTTATTTGTTTTAATTGGCTTAATTTTATTTTGATTTAGTTTTTTTCTTTGTTTTGCCTTATTTTGTAAGGTTTTTTAGTTTTTTTTACTTCATTTTGTTCTGATTTAGTTGCTTTTTGTTTTTTCTTTGTGTTTTGCTTCACTTAGTTTTAATGTAGTTGTTTTGTTTCTGTTTGTTTCACTTCATTTTGTTTTGATTTAGTTGCCTCCAATGTCACTGTTTTAGTACATTAAGCCACATTAAGTGTTTTAGAATGTCCCCAAAACTCTATAATCCGCTCCAATGTGAATGTACTGAGCTGTATGAACCACTTCAAGCTGTTAAGTAAACAGGAATATTAGAAATATATTGATATTTCTCTCTGAAGTTGCTTTGGCCGGATGACTGGAGTCCTCTGGAGCAGCAGGTATTATGTGAGGAGATTAGAGTTTCTTTATCACATTCCCTCGTGTCATTCGTATCTCGAGCAGCGGGACCAGATTAACGAAACACCATGGAGATGAAGGTATGCCAAAGCCGCGCAGTCAAGGGCAGTAAAAGCCTATTAGGTTTTCATAGGAGCGGAAGGTGCTTTAGTGTTTCTGAATCAGTCTCAGTCAGAGCGATTACGAGACTGTTGGGATTTTATGAATGCCAGAGTCGTGGCTCAATCAGAAAAAAACAAACATTTGTTTTGTTTAATTTAGTTTTGTTTCTGTTTGTTTCAATACATTTTGTTTTGAATTAGTTTTTTTGTTTAGCTTCATTTTGTTTTGATTTAGTTATTTTGTTTCTGTTTGTTTCAATACATTTTATTTTGCATTAGCTGTTCTTTGTTTCACTTCATTTTGTTTTGATTTAGTTGTTTTGTTTTCGTTTTGGTTCATTTTGGTTTAATCTAGATCCGTGTACCTACATATATTTGGTTTTCTCGTTTTTGTTTTCAAAACAAACAAACGGATAAATGATTGGTTTATGCAATATTTACATTTTCTCGAGAACACAAAAACAAATTTTATTCATATTTTATTTTATTTTATTTTTATTTTGTTTTCATTACACGTCATTCAAATGCATATATTAAAAAGTCAACAAAACCAAATCGAAAAATTTAAGTTTTTTTGAACAAAGCGCGTTTTAATACACTGGAAGCTCTCTGCTGCCGCTGAAGGTTTTCACTTGAGACGGGCGTAAACATACGGAGCCCGCAGCGTCACCTGCAGGAGAAAAATAATCAATCCATGGCCACGGTTTTGCAATTCCTCCCCTCAGTTTATAAACCGTACTCACAAATTCTTAAACTGTTCCCTCGGTTTAATAAATCGTGCCCATGGATTAACAAACAGTACCCACGAATTTCCAATCCGTGAGCTCAGATTTTGTAAACCATGCCTTCGGATTTTGAATCCATACCCACCAATTCAAGTGAAAACCTTCAGCGGCAGCAGAGAGCTTCCGGTGTACTAAAACGTGCTTTGTTCAAAAAAACTTACATTTTTCGATTTGGTTTTGTTGATTTTTTAATATCTGCATTTGAACGACGTGTAATGAAAACAAAACTGAAAATATGAATGAAATACGTTTTTGTGTTCCCGAGAAAATGAAAATATTGCATAAACCAATAATTTATTCGTTTGTTTGTTTTGAAAACAAAAATGAGAAAACCAATTATACGTAGGTACACAGACCAATTTAGTTTTGTTTTTTGTTTAGCTTAATTTTGTTTTGTTTGTTTCAGTTCATTTTGTTTTGATTTAGTTGTTTTGTTTTTGTTCTGCTTAATTTTTAAATGTAGGTTTTTTTTGCTACATTTTGTTTTTGATGTAGTTTTGTTTATTTGTTTCAATACATTTTGTTTTGAATTAGTTGTTTGGTTTGTTTTGCTTCATTTTTAATTTAGTTGTTTTGGTTTATTTGTTTCACTTAATTTTATTTTGATTTGGTTTTGGTTTAGCTTAATTTTGTTTCGCTTCATTTTGTTTTGATTTAGTTGTTTTGTTTGTTTGTTTCAATACATTGTTTCGAATTAGTAATTTTGTTTGTTTCGCTTAATTTAGTTTTTTAGTAGTTTTGTTTTGTTTGTTTTAAATGCATTGTTTTGAATTAGTTGTTTTGTTCAGCTTTGTTTCATTTTGTTTTGATTTAGTAGTTTTGTTTCTGTTTGTTTGGATATATTGTTTGTTTCACTGCATTTTTTTGTGGTTTTGTTTTGTTTCTGTTTGTTTTGAATTTGTAGTTTTATTTTTTCAGGTCTTTTTTTCTAGTTTATGTTCTAGTTGTTTTCTTTCACTTCATTATTTTGTATCTGTTTATTGTGCTGCTTTTTGTTTCGATTCATAATTATAATTATTATTATTGTTATTTTTTTTTTAATTGCTGGTGACCTATTAGTTAGACAGTTAACTTATACTGTATTCTAGTGGTGCACAATACACAATATCGGTTGTTGGATGACATTGTGTGCCAAAATCCAATTTGGTGACTCATCAATAACATTATTGTCTCCATATTGAATTTTGACATGCATATTATACTTTAAAAATAAATAGATAAATAAAATGTATGAAGGTTTCCACAAGTGTTTTTAGCATTATCAACATGATAATAATCAGAAATGTTTCTTGAGCATCAAATCAGCGTATTAAAATGATTCCTGAAGGATCGTGTGACACTGAAGACTGGAGTAATGATGCTGAAAATTCAGATTTGATCACAGAAATAAATTACATTTTAGCAGATATTCGCATAGAAAACAGCTATTTGAAATGGTAAAAATATTTCACAATTTTTACTGTATTTTTGATCAAATTAATGCAGCCTTGGTGAGCAGAAGAAAAGACTTTAAAAAAAAAATTTAAAAATCTCACATTGCCTTTTGTGTGCTTTAGGAGCCTGAAGCTTTTAGACTCCACTGAAGAAGTCTTTCTCTTTAATGAGCTTCTCTAATTGATGTTGGTTCAGTCTCTGATCTTTCCTGTACTTTGGACACCTTGGACATGGACAAAAATGAACACAACATCCTGCTGGTTCCATGGGTCACGTGTCGGATGGTTTTGTTGGCATATCATATGTCCAAATGAAAATCTTCCTGTTGTGAAGAAACACATTACAGAGATGCTTAACTTTGCAGCCAGATTTTATTGGGCCCGCTCAGAACAAGGACATTTTTTTCTACTTTCCCATTAATCTTCTAAATTTTTTGAAGAATGGAGAATGGCAGTTCCAGCTGTCTGTAGTAAATCTGAGGAGATCTGGACAGAATGGGGATGAAAATAAGGAAAACTTCCTTTCCCGAACCCGTGACTCTCACATGAGCTTTGGTCAGCCCAGCCATTATGGTTTACTTTACAAGTCTGAGTTTATGAATTGTCTCTTGCATTCATCCCTTGCTATGCTTTGGACTAAATGTGATGGAAAGGAATGTGCACAGTTGTTGTCTATCAGTTTCCATATTCCTAAAAGGATTTGTGTTTGCCAACAGAGCACACATGCATTGAAATGGATGCTTTTAGCAGATGCACCTTGCTTTCACTTTGGTTTATGCTCGAGATGTTCTGCTGATCTTGCAGTATTTTAATGGATGTTCTGTAATTGCACTCCACTCATGTTGTCTGTGGGGGCTGTTCCAGGCACGCATTTTATCGTTTTAACTTCCAGAGACGTTTGCGCAGACATCTCTTAGGATGTGTATCAGTCGGTTGAGGGCCAGAGGGAGCAGATGAACTGAAAAGGCTTGTTCAGGTCATCACGCTGGGATTCTGGATCTCCTCACGCAGGGATGTTTACGTGAATGTCCTCCACAGCTCAGCTGTCTCTTCTAGAAAGCTCAGTCTTCCCCTGTGCTTCTCTTGGCTGCCGCTGTGTTTCTAAACGACACTGGAGTAATGATGCTGAAAATTCAGCTTTGATCACAGAAATAAATAACATGTTATCAGATATTCACATGGAAAACAGCTATTTGAAATTGTTAAAATATTTCACAATTTTGCGTGTCTGTCGAGTTTCACATGTTGAGCGTCTCACGCTGTTAACAGTGCATTTGAGACTTCACCTGCTGCATTTTAAATCACTCTTGAGTCTGTTTTAAGGATTTGACTAGTTGACCTCTTTTTAGTCAGCCACCAAGTCTTTTGTCAAAAAATACTTTCGGATTATTAGAAATTAAGAATTTTGAATTTAGTTTGGAATTGCTTTATTACACTTCAGTTTAATTCAAATATTTAACTTGTATAAATATTTAATAATAATAGTATATTTGTCTTTCATTTTTATAAAAATATTATTGTTGTTGTAATAAGACGTGTTTATTATTAAAACTTATTTTATAATAGCAACAAAATAAGATTATTTTTATTATTGTAGAATAATAAGACATTTGTCTTCTTTATTGCTTTTTGTTGTTGTACTATTTAAATTTTAATAAAAAAGCACTATTAGTAGTAGTAGTAGTAGTAGTATATTTAGGTATTTTTATAATACAATAAAAGACTATATTATTTTTTATTATTATTATAACTACTATATTGTTGTTTATAATTAAATAACACATTATTATTTTTAGTTATATTTGGATATTATTTTTATAATACAATAATTTCAAATTACAAAAATTTTATTACTACTATTTTATTATTATTATTATTATTATTATTATATTTAGATGTATTTTTATAATACAATAAAACATTTGTTATTATTTAGTATTTTTGTAATTATTTATTGTTCTTTTAAATAAAAATAAAAGACAAATGTATTATTATTATTTAGTTTTTATTGTAATATTATTTTTTGTTTTATTTTATCACAAATGCATTTAGTTTAGTTGTTGTTGTTGTTGTTGTTGTTGTTTTATTATAATAAAACAAAAGACAATTTATTATTATTATATTTAGTTATTTTTATTGTAACTTTTTTGACAAATGCATTTATTTTTGTTGTTTTATTATTATAATAAAAACAAAAGACACATTTATCATAGGGCTGGGCGATATGGCAAAAATGTAATCTCGATAATTTTTTCCCATATTGAACGATGACGATATATATTTCGATATAAGCTGTAGGGCTGCAACGATTCGTCGACGTTGTCGACAAAAATCGATAATAGAAATAGTCGACAATGAATTTCATTGTCGATGTTGTCGCCAGACAACCGAGTGAGGCATCTTTCTGCCGAGAGTCGCACATACGCAGCTTCTATGCTGAGCGATAACATACAGAAATGGCGGCGTCCAACGCAGCAGCTGCGCGTACCAAAACACGCCCGTTTCACACATACTCCGTCTGCAGTGCGTTTTTTTTTTTTCCACACCCATGTTAACGGATTAGAACGTTCACAATGTACGGACTGCAAACGCGTTCTGTGTGAAAGCAAAACGAGTCTGTGCTTCTTCTGGCACTGCACCGCATACGTAACGCACACGGACTGTAGACGCACTGCAGACTGAGTATGTATGAAACAGGAGTAAAGTTTGGGAGCATTTTAGCCTGCTACGGCGAATTAAAATATTACCTGCATGGTTTGAAAAGCAGTCCTTGCGCATCACGGCAGCACCTCTGTGATGCACGAACATTTAAAGAGAAAGCACGTCGGACAGTTGAATGAAACTGAGTTTGGCTGGCCTCGGTAAGATTTAAATAACATGGAAGCCAATACGTTTTGTTTTGGATATACATTTTTGTTTACTGTTTTATTGCTGCTGATGGTTTACAGGAAGAAAATGTTTACTTGATTTTAATTTATTTTTTCTTATAAAACAAATGTGCCTGTCCATTAAAAAAATTATAGAGTTTCTTAATTTATGCATTTATGTCTGTACTGACCGAGCACTGTGCCTAATTGGTTTTAGACAGGGCATTTTTATTTACTTTTAGTATGAATTGGCCTATCAGCAGCAAAATATGCATTTTTTATTGAAGTACCCCCTTCTTTCTTGTGTTTACTATAATTTTCCACATAATTAAAGCAATCTCATGCTAAATTTGAGAAAAATTGAATAATTATCCGATTAGTCGACTAATCGTTTCAATAGTCGGTGACTAGTCGATTATTAAAATAGTCGTTAGTTGCAGCCCTAATAAGCTGTTGATGTTGCCAGCTTTAAAATAGTATCCCAACAATGACTAAAGCCACAAAAATTAAAGGATTCATTAAATTACATTAAGTATAGTTTATTAACAAAAGCAGATTACAGATTTGGCCTTATAAATTAAAATAACTTACTAAAATAAATGAAAAAAAAAAAAAAAGTTGTGACAGAGTATGGTAAATGAAAGTAAATGTAAAAAATGTAAACATAAAATTATTGTAAAAACATAATTTGTAACACATTTATTTATTTCTTTATTATTTATTATTATAAACACAATTGTTTATTTTCTCTATTATAGGTTGAGCTATTTAAATTAGAGGCAACCACTGCATTTTGAAACACTCTACAGTATAAATATCAAAAAATTACGACACAGCTCTTTCTTAATCGTATTAAGTGCAGACAATTCAGCCATAATCAAAGTAGGCTACTCTCTCATTATTCAAAGTGCAAACAGAGACGGAATATTTCAAGCATGATACAGAGCTGTAGACATACACAACCTATTATAGTCTACATTCTGATAACAGCCTAGATATGTCATGTAGCCTAATTTGCGCGCATTGGGGAGTCACTCTCTAAACAAGGGGGATTAAAATTGCTTTTGAATGCGCGTGCGTTTTTTGCTTTCGGTTTCAGTTTTAACAATCGTGCCAAACTCTCAGCTGAGCTAAGAGTCACTTTTCAGATAGTCAAACCACTTACGGAATTCGTGCTACCTTTTTTTTGTCGACAACTTCAACATCTTTGAATAATAACTCGAGGTTAGTTTCTCTTTCGTCGCTGCTTCCACTCTCTTTTTTTGTCGTCCTGGTGTAAGGTTGCTTCGCAAAGTGCTGTAGAAAATGAACTTTGTACTTTGACGTGCACACGCATGCTGCACGCTGATTGGCCGCTGTCGCATATTTCTGCTGTGTGATTGGCTCTTAGATTAATCCATATCGAGCAAAAAATGTCTACAGCTTATCATCGTTATTAACATAAATTTTATCGCGATTCGATATGATATCGTTTATCGGCCCAGCCCTAATTTATCATATTTAGTTATTTGTTATTGTAAGTATATTATTATATTATGTAGCTTAGTTATATTTTTATTTTATCACAAATGTATTGTTGTTGTTGTTCTTTTTATTATAATAATAAATTAAAGGCATTTATTACTATTATTATTTTTATATTTAGTTATTATTTTTATTGTAATTATTTTTTATTTTTGTTTTATCACAAATGCATTTATTATTTTTGTTGTTTCATTATAATAAAAAAGACACATTTATTATTATTTAGTTGTTATTTTATTAAGTATATTATATTATTTAATTTAGGTGTATTTTTATTTTATCACAAATGTATTGTTGTTCTTTTTACTATAATAATAAAAATAAAAGACATTTATTACTGTTATTTTTATATTTAGTTGTTATTTTTATTGTAATTATTTTTTATTTTTGTTTTATCACAAATGCATTTATTATTTTTGTTGTTTTATTATAATAAAAACAAAAGACACATTTATTATTATATTTAGTAATTATTATTGTAAATATATTATTTAATTTAGTTATATTTTTATTTCATCACAAATTTATTGTTATTTTTTATTATAATAATAAAAATAAAAGACAAATTTATTATTATTATTATTATTATTATATTTAGTTATTTTATTGTAATATTTTTTGTTTTTATGACAAATGCATTTATTGTTTTGGGTGTTTTATTATAATAATAAAAACAAAAGATGCATTTATTATATTTAGTTATTAATTTTATTGTAAGTATATTATATTATATTATTTAATTTAGTTATTTTTATTTCATCACAAATGTATTTATTGTTGTTATTTTTAATGGTTTTTATAATAATAATGAGACAAATACAATAATGATAATGTTGTCTCACAGTGTACATTTTATTTAAAAAAAATTTAAAAGAATTTAAAAAATTAAGAATTCTCACTCTATCTCTGGCTGATAGAATATTTTTTTTTTTTTTTTTTTTTTATACAACTAACTGTGGCAAAATGACTTTATGTTTGGATGTTTTATCAGGTCTGGTGTAGCAACACAGTTCATCTTAAATCTGTGCAGTACATTTGAGACAGAGCTGTAGGGCATGTGTTCGCAGCTCAGCGGGACGGTGTCGTTTCAATACACCACTGTCCTCCAGAATCCTCTCAGGCGACGTGTGTCCTCATCTGTCAGCGTGTGTGAGAGTGTTTTTTTTTTTTCTCATCGTGTTCCCCTGAATCTGAAGTTCAGCGCTAAAAGTGGGACACAGAGGGTCAGTTTGGGCTTCGGGATGATTTCATCCTGCAAATATGCCAGCGGGACAAAAGCACGTTCAGCCCCGGTGATAACAAGTGTGCCATCTTTAGACACACAACAGCCCTCCCCGCGGCACCCTTTCACTCCCTCAAACCCTCCAGCTCCGGCCTTTCTCTTAATCCAATGGAAAGGGGCCCTGAACAGAGTTGTTTTGTGAGTGTGTTTGTGAGCCACGCTCTTTCATGGGGTTCATGGAGAAGTGAGTCCTGCTACTACAGTAGATCTGAAGCAGATTAGTGGAGGAAAAGAACCTGCATGTTTCACTTTGTGATCGGTTTCTCATTTTCTTGCCACTAAACGTCACTAGTTAGTTTTACATGCAGATGATGCCGTTTTAAGATTAAGTTTTGTCAACGGGAATATGGTCAAAAATCCCTATCATACATTATTAATGTTTATCACAATATTTATTTAGCATTCATATGGAAGGAAATGCTTTCCATGTGTTTTTTAGACCTTGAGAATGAATGTAAACATAACTTTGTTCATAATTAAACTCCTCAGAGTAGCTGCCTTTTAATTTAAGGCCCCATAAAATGTTTTATTTGCCTAAATGCTGTTTTCAGTTTTGTTTGTTTATTGGGTTCCGTATTTAAGGATTTCATTCAAATTTAAAATTTGAATTTAATTCAAAACTGTAGTAAATTAATTAAATTTTTTTTAAATGTAATTGATTGAAAATATAAAATAAATTTACATTTACATTTTTTTAAAGATGCTGCATGTTGTATGATATTTTTATTAATTTATTTTATTGTTATTGTTCTTACTATTGGTCTTTTAAAAAAGTACATTTAGTATACACTGCCAGTCAAAAGTTTTTGAACAGTAAGATTTTTAATGTTTTTTTTATAAGTCTCTTCTGCTCACCAAACCTGCATTTATTTAAACCAAAATACAGCAAGAACAGTAAAATTCTGAAATATTTTTTACTATTTAAAATGACTGTTTTCTATTTGAATATATTTTAAAAGTGTATATATATATTTAATGATTTCAAAGTTGAATTTTCAAAGTCGAAGCATGCTCAAAAACGTATTATTATTTTATTATTATTATTATTATTATTATTATTATTATTATTATGTTGAAAACAGCTAAGTAGAATTTTTATCAGTTAAATCCATAGATAAATGCTGATCTATGGATCTTTCTATTCATAAAAGATTCCTGAAAAAAATTACTCAACGGTTTTAAATATTCATAATATTGATAATTATAATTTTAATAATCATGTTTCTTGATCAGCAAATCAGCATGTTAGAATTATTTCTAAAGGATCATGCGACACCGACTGAAGTAATGATGCTGAAAATTCAGCCTTGATCACAAGAATAAATTACTATTTAAAATATATTCAAATAGAAAGCAGTTTTTTAAAGGTCCCATATCGTCAAAATCAAAATTTCCTGGCTTTTTTCATGATAACTAAGGTCTAGGGGCTATCTAACTACCATATGAGTTTCAAAACAGTCAATCCACAGTAAACTGCACACAGCCTGCTTAAAGTAGCTGTTCATTTTCACGAGCTGCTGTGACTTCCGTAACGATGTGACGTCCGATCGACTCAAGTCACCGCCTTCAGTCACAAACCAACGTCCCACCCTCCTTTTGTCAAACCCCCAGACAACAACGCATCCATTCCATTGAGCAACAACAACACGAAAACAAGTGGAGAAAACCCTGTTCAGTCAATAGATGTCAAGCTACGATCATTGCACAGGCTTCAGAACAACGTTAATATAAGAGACCAGCGGCACGTCAACTTCAGCCTCTTTCACACAGCGATTCCGGTAAATACACGGATAATGTGTCCCACGATTTGTTCCGGAATTGTTTAATTTGGTTCATTCACAGTTGTTTTCCGGAATCTGTGCGTGCTTTACACACAAACCATAAAGACATGTGACGTTTGGATGTGAGATGTAATGCGACGCGTACGTTTCACTAAACTGAAACTAACCTGGACAAACTGTGCTTCAGCGCTGATAGTGAGGAGCTGGCTCTGCCTGATGATCGCTGCTTCATTCCACTTTGCACGTAACGTTATTTTTCGTTGTGAAGAGTCGCTTGATAACGTGCATCATTACTACAACACTGCCTTTAGGTTCTGGCTTTGGTTCACACAGTTCCCGTAATTTTCCAGAATCAGCGCGCATTGTGAAAGGGGCTTTACTAAAGCAACAGTTATGTAGCCTACTGCATTCGGTGTTTGTAAAAGAAAAAACATTAATGATCATTCTAAAATATCCTGTTGAGTATCAGCTCTCTCTATTGCTCTGAGCTCGCTTACGCTTACAGCATACATGACCGTAGTTACCTGTGATTGGCCTGGTTGTGCGTCACTCAGAAAACAACAGGCCAATCAGAAGAGAGGCTCATGAATATTAATTAGATGGGCCAAAATCGACCTGTTTTTGACAGAGCTCCTAAAAAAGGAGCTGTAAAAATATATTGAGATGGATTTTGGCACTTATACCGCAAATATATATTCTTAAGGACATCAACAAATAAAATAAACCTCCAGAAATGTGTACGATATGGGACCTTTAAAATAGTAAAACATTTCAGAATGATACTGTTTTTGCGGTAACACTTTACAATAAGGTTCTTTAGTTAACATTAGTTAACCACATTAGTTAACATGAACTAATAATAAACTGCACTTATACAGCATTTATTAATCTTTGTTAATGTTAATTTCAACATTTACTAATACATTATTAAAATCTTGTTAACATTAGTTAATGCAGTGTGAACTAACATGAACAAACAATGAACAACTGTATTTCTGTTAACTAACATTATTAAAGATTAGTAAATGCAGTAACAAATGTATTGCTCATTGTTAGTTCATCTTAGTTAATACATTAACTAATGTTTAACTAATGAACCTTATTGTAAAGTGTTACCGTTTTTGCTGTACTTTGGATTAAATAAATGCAAGCTTGGTGAGCAGAAGAGACTTATTTAGGAAATATTAAAAATCTTAATGTTCAAAAACTTTTGGCTTAGGAACTTATATATTTAAGTCATAAATTTGAGTTAAACCGGTAACACTTTACAGTAAGATTCATTAAATAAACACTAACTAACATGAACTAACCATGAGCAATACATTTATTACTGTATTTACTAATCTTCATTAATGTTAGTTAACGAAAATACAGTTGTTGTTTGTTCATGTTCGTTCACGCTGCATTAACTAATGTTAACAAGATTTTAGTAATGCATTAGTAAATGTTGAAATTAACATTAACAAATGCTGTATAAGTGCAGTTCATTATTAATTCATGTTAACTAATGTTAACTAATGAACCTTATTGAAAAGTGTTACCGTTAAACCAAACGTACATTTTTTTGTCGGTTTGTGGTGAATATCTGAGTTTCGGTGTATATTTGACTAGTTTTTCTCAAAGTAAATGCTGTAAAGCTGCTAAAATGAATCTCAGAGCAGCTTTGGAGAGGTTCACTTGTTAATGTCTTTATGTATTGAGATGAGCGTCGTGTTTATGTTTGTCTATCAGATGAAACGATGACATTCATTCACAGTGAGACACACAGAACATGCAGACTTACTAAACACATGCACTGACTGCTGCTGCTTTTATTTCTGCTGTTAGATTCATCTATATTCAGTAAAAATGTCCAGAGCTCATCATTATCCACAAACATTTTAGCGTCATCTTGATGTGTTCTATCTGCTATTAAGTGTTCTTCCTTTCATCTTCTCTCCCCATCAGAGGAAAGTTTGCTGTGGTGAGGAAGTGTGTGGAGAAGAGCACAGGGAAAGCGTACGCAGCGAAGTACATGAGGAAGAGGAGGAAGGGCCAGGACTGCAGGACAGAGATCATTCATGAGATCGGTGTGTTGGAGCTGGCAGCGGCCTGTCCTCGAGTCGTCAATCTCCACCAGGTCTACGAGACGGCCAGCGAGATGGTGCTCGTTCTGGAATAGTGAGTAACAGATCAATTCTTTCGATTCTTTCGATTTTTTTCGATTAATTCGAATTTACGTTTTAAGACGATTTAATTTTTTATTAAATTGAGGTATCGCAATTTTTTTATAAAAATATATATATGTGTATTCAGAACTGAAAACAAATAACGCGTTCTGGTAAAATAACGCGAGTCACTAAGGGGACATGATTACCACATAAACAGAGTAGAGAGATGATTGAAGACAATGGCGAATTATTCACATATCAGGGCTCTAGAGTGCGACCTAATTTCTCAATGGTGCGACTGGTGCGACCAGACAAAAAAAAAAACTACTACGTGCGACTATATAAAAATATTTAGGAGCACCATGTGCGTCTGACCCGACCAGCATATTTGTATTTGCGCTGAGTGGAGCTTCAAAGGTTTCTATGTGTTTTGCACGTTGACTAATGTTTCTCAAGTGTAGAGAGAGTGTAAATAAGAGACTGAATGGGCAGTAGTTTCGTTTATCATAATAGAGCTTTGTGAGATTGCGAACTAAGATGAGTGACAGCTTTTAATCATTTTTAAGGGAGTTTGTAAACGAGATGTTGATTTATTACAACAGTTAAATAAACAAGAAGTTATTATTAAGTGACTTACATTGTCTGATTATAACACTATTGCCTGATTTTGCTCTATTTCGTCGTCAAAAGTGGTCTGAAACAAGTCACAGCTGAGCATCTCCACTCAAACACAGCGGTGTTTGGTTTATGAATGAATGTGTGTTTTTAAACGAATCTAGTGAAATGATTCAATTTCCCATTCATAAAGAGTCACTTGCTTTATTCTTGAATGAACCACCCGTTCGAACGAATCAAATGAATGAAATGATTCAGTAATTAAATCAGTGTCTTACCTCCACCTGCTAGCAGATCGTTTCAGTTACTTAAATCATTTAATATTTCTGTGTTCAAAATTGTATATTTTTGTATAGGATATAAGTCCAAGAGAAAAGCATGGAAATATATATTTTCCTCCCATCTTATATTTATTTGTCTTGCAAACATTTACTGTGTCTGGTATGATACGAATGGGGCCTGGTGGAAAGCGATCACTGATGCAGTTGCTATGCATATTGCAAAATATATGGTGCCCATGTATATTGTGGAAAAGCTGGGGTTTCTTTACATGCTGAAAGTAGTAGGGGCGAAAAAAATCGATTTTAAATCGTAAATTTTTTTGTGAAAAAAAAAAAAAATCGGGGATTTTATTTTTAGGCCATATCGCCCAGCCCTACAGATCAATATCCAGTCTTAAATCCCAAAGTTTGAACTTTTTAGTCAGTGCACTTTTCAAAGTCTCTTTTGTTTCTTTAATCCTTTATATACAGTATATAATACATATTGTGTTAAATCAGCTTGATAGCGATAGAGAACTAAGAAAACCGCTGAATCATTTATTCAAACTCAACTTACGAAGACCGTTCATATTTTGCTGTAAAGCCTCTCTGAAAGACAGTAGAGTCATTATTCATGTCAAATCAGTTCAGTGTTTGTTCTTTGATAGGACTGCACTGTGAATCATATTTTAATCATGACCACCATTTCTGCTCCTCTTGATTTATTAAGTGTAATTGTCTGTGATATTTGCCCACTGGCTATTAACCCTGAATATGTTTCATTGTTATTCTGAATTTTGGAATTTGCCATTATCTTTCATTGGTAACGAGTACCGTTCATTGTTGTGGTTGCCAGATATCAAGTGTTTAAATCCCCCAATCAGAGCTTTTCTCAATTAATACATTTTCTGTCTAGTCGTTTACTTAAAGGAGATATTCACTTCCAGAACAATTGATTTATTTATTTTTTTTTAAGTACAATTTATATACTTTTTAACCTCAAATGCTCATCTTGTGTAGCTCTGCGTCTACTCTGTGTATTCCGGTTCAACAGTTAGGGTATGTCAAAAAACTCCCATCTCATTTTCTCCTCCAACTTCAAAATCATCCTACATCGCTGCAGAAGTACCGACCCAGTGTTTACAAAGTGAACGCGCAAAGAAGGTCAAACACTAGGGATGTAACGGTATTGTAAATACCGTCGTACCGCAATAGCACATTTTTTCGATACTACCGTGGTCGCATGACTCGATAAAACGAAAGGTCTTCTGAGAAAAGTTTGCTCAGGCGAATGGAGCGAGCGGGAGGTAGCGGGAACTACAATTTCCATCAGCCCAGGCGTGGCCATAATCCTTTGCGGTCTGTTCCCCGCCCGCCTTGAACGTCAAGTTCATTTTATTTTCGATATAGCGCCAGATCACAATAGAAGTCATTTAAGGTTATCTTCCCTATAGAACAGGTCTATACATTGTTCTTTTATTAAACAAACTAAATTGCCTTATGTTATTTATCTTATTATTTACACGAAGGCATGTCATCTCTATCTCTACATGATGGCGCGTTTACAATGTCTCTTCCGTGAAAACACACAGGACTCCATTCATAAAAACGGAATTTACTATAGCGCGGAATGCCACGGAATTTGTTGATTTTTCTTCATTCAAATCGCGATATGGACTAGTGTCTGTGAAAACTGAAATGCCGTTTGCCTCTGTCTGTATGAATGGTGGAGACGCGTTTTTTTCTCTTTACTACACTCATACTGAAGCACGCTGATGCTCCCGCTAATTTTTGGCATTTGCATCTCACATGAACAGATAAACTCATTCTCCAAAGCTGCTGTTAGTGTCACTTTTACCGTTTCATCTAAGAAAACTATCCGCATATCATGGACACACAGAAACTTCACGGCAACCTGTCAAAATAAAAGTACGGTTTAACATGAAACAGAACAATATTAGTCTTGTATTACTTTTGTACAGTATAATGCAGGTGTTTATATATTCCTATTTAAATAATTTACATAAAACAATATATATAATAAAAAATAATTATTACAAGAAGATTAACCACTTAATTGTAGAAAAAATACTACAATTATTATTTAAACGTTTTAAACTGAAGATAATTTTTCTTTCATGGATGGATTTTAACAGTAAACCTGTTTGTTTGCCAAAAATTAAAAGGGTTTATTTTTCATTTGATTAAAAATAAATAAATGGTTATGCTTTCATTTGATTATCAGACAAATTAAAACACATAAGAATTAAAAAAAAAAAAAAAAAAGCAAAAGATAGTAGAGCCCTATTGTTCAAAATGTTAAAATAGACAGTTTTGGACTTATTTTTCCACTAAAATGAATGTTTTCGTTATTACACAAAGTAGGCTAAAGTACTGCGAAAAAAAGTAACGTGGTTACATGTTTTAATATTTTTTTGTTATTAAAATTGAAAAATTGAAGTTCCTGTTTCAAAGATTACAGATAGATGGCTAATTTTTATGCCATTGATATGTTCAGTGTTCATGTAAACTGTTTAATAAACACTTCTGGAACTTTTTTTCGAGTCTCTTCATTAGTTTTGTTTTTCCTGTAAATGATTCAATAAATACCGTACCGTGCCATTCATATCGAGGTATTACCGTACCGTGAAGTTTTGATACCGTTACATCCCTATCAAACACCCTTTACAAAAAAAGGCAAAACAGCAATGTAGGATGATTTTGAAGTTGGAGGAGAAAATTAGATGGGAGTTTTTTGACATTCCCTAACTATCTTGAACCGAAGTGCACAGAGTACGCAAAGAAGTGTACTCTGACAAGATGAGTATTTGAGGTTAAAAACTATATAAATAGTACTTTTTTTTTTTTTTTTTTTTTTTTAGAAAATAACCAGTTGTTTCGCTAGATAAGACCATTCTTCCACGTCTGGGGTCATTTAGAGCCTTTTAAAGCTAATTATTATTATGTTGAAAACAGCTGAGAGTATATATATTTTTTAGGTTTCTTTGATGAATAGAAAGTTCAGAAGAACGGTATTTATCTGAAATAGAATTCTTTGTAACATTATAAATGTCTTAATCATCCCTCTTGATCAATTTAGAGCATTCTTGCTAAATGAAAGTATTAATTTCTGTGATTTCTTTTCAAGCTTTCGAATGGCATAGTGTGTAATGTTACTAAAGCTTTTTATTTCAGATAAATGCTGATCTATTAAATGCAGATCTTTCTATTTATAAAAGAATCCTGCAATTTCTCAACTGTTAAATATTGATGATAATTATAATAATCAAAAATGTTTCTTGAGCAGCAAATCAGCATATTAGAATGATTTCCGAAGGATCATGTGACACTGAAGACTGGAGTAATGATGCTGAAAATTCATCTTTGAAACTACAGGAATAAATTACGTTTTAAACTATATTCAAATAGATGCATGAATTTCTTAAAGGAGATGTAGAAGTGTCAAGATAGACTGTAGATGTAGACTCTGTCAAGATGAGTGTTTGAGGTTAAAAAGTATAGTTTTGTTTTTTTGTTTTTAAGAAAATAACCAATTGTTTTGCTTGATAAGACCCTTCTTCCATGGCTGGGATCATTTAGAGCCTTTTAAAGCTGTGTTTAAACTGCATTTTGGAAGTTCAAATTCAGGGGCACCATAGAGGTCCACTATATGGAGAGAAATCCTGAAATGTTTTCCTCAAAAAACATAATTTCTTTACGACTGAAGAAAGAAAGACATGAACATTGCTTGGCATGACAAGGGGGTGAGTACATTATCTGTCAATTTTTGTTCTGGAATTGAACTTCTCCTTTAAAGCAGCTTCACAGACATAACCAAGAAAATAGCTGAATCATTTATGGACAACTTATACGAACTTCAGATTCTACAGTAAAGCAGCTCTGAAAGACAGTAGAGTCATTATTCAGCTCAAATCAGTTCAGTGTTTGTTCTTTGATAGGGCTGCACTGTGAATCATATTTTAATCATGACCACCCTTTCTGCTCCTCTTGATTTATTAAGTGTAATTGTCTGTGATATTTGCCCACTGGTTATTAACCCTGAATATGTTTCATTGTAATTTGGAATTTTTGGGAAAAATTGGAATTTGGCATTGGTAAGAAGTCGCGCTCATGGTTGTGGTTGCCAGATATCAAGAGTTTAAATCCCCTGATCAGAGATGAATCTCTTTATAAACTTTTTCTGTCTAGTTGTTTATCTTTCCAGTCTGGCAACCATAATAATTCACTTCCTTTTTACAAATAAATATAAATTCTTAAATCCCGAAACTGAAATTTTGCTAACACTTTACAATAAGGTGTCATTTGTTAACATTAGTTAATGTATTAATTAACATTAATAAACTATGCACAATATTCTGTGTGACCCTGGACCACAAAACCAGTCTAAAGTAACTTAATTTGGACAACTTTAAAGGTGATTTTTTTTTTTTTTTTTTTTGCACCTGTAGATTCAAAAAATTTTAATAGTTGTATCTCGTCCAAATATTGTCCTATCCTAACAAATCATAGATGAATGGAAAGCTTATTGGTCCTTTTTTATGTGTAAATCTTATAAGGGTCAAAAAAGGGTCTGGTCTTGGTGACATTAAAAGTCATTGGTTATCGAGTCTGTTGTGTTGTTAGGATCTCATTCAGTCACTACATTAGTGATTTCTATAAACAGTGCCGTGCCTTAATCCATAATCAACGGCCAGGATCACGTCAGGCTGTTAAATATTGAGGTGAAATCCCATCCTATCCAATTAAGGGAGTACATTGAGACTGAGCTCAGACCGTAGACCCGAGGATCTGGTAAATGAGCAGGACGCTGAAATAAGAGATGAACCCGAGAAAACAAGAGCGAGTGAAAAGCAGAGAGCACTAATCCACCTATAAACCCCCCAAAGCGAAACTGAGCATGCCTCAGTAAGCTCTCGCTATTCCAGCAACGTTCAGCATCCACACACACACACACACACACACACACACACACACAGAGTCATTGTGGTAATGCATGCATGTGCACTGGCATATTGGGTTTCCCTTGCAGCCAAATGCTGACATTGACATTGAACTTTGGGCTACAGGACAAAGCATTTCCGGGCTCTTCTGCTGCTCATCATATTTACTGTACAGCTGCTGTAGTCCTTCACCTACTTCATTGCACTCAGTATTAGGAGTGTGCAATATTTATTAGGGATGCACCAAATGTTCAGCAACTGAAAGGCAGAATAAATTATACCGAAGCATTTATAACTGTCAGAGAAAGATGCAAAAATCATTCCAAGCACCGACAGCGAGAGACTGTTTAAGCGCATCGCATGTCTTCCATGAGAGAAAAGGTTGCTGTATGATGACTGAAATCATCCATTAGTCAATCAACTCCAGAACGTTCTGTTGTCTAATACACCAGACACCAATTGTATTTATTCTGACAGCAGCTCCTTAGCCAGGGTTCAAAGACCAAAGATGACAATCATTCACAAATCTGCTGCTGTCAGCAAAAACTAGGACTGAGGTCTTCTTCCGGGTTTACCACTAAATAAAAGTCTACATTCATAAATGTTAGTATTGCCATTTTACTGTTGTTCTGTAAAATAAAATAAAGACAAAAATAATGATATCAATCATTACAAAATCTGTATTAATACGTTTATTATAAGAAGGGGGTCTTAAAAATGGCCAAAGAATATTATTTTACTAACTTATTAATTTTAAGTTAAATTGTGGTTTGTTGGTAGGCTATAATGTCTACTAGAATGTTAAAAATGTTCAGTGTTAAATAAATATTTTTAAATTGTTGTTTTGTAATTGATTCTTTTTATTGTTTTTTTTTTTTTTTTTTTTTTTTTTGAAAAGCAAGACAAAAGTGTAAACACATTTTGGCTATTTAATTTATGCAATGGTAAATAAATGGCAAAATACATGGGGGGGAAAACACGAAAAACCATGTTCGGTAATCGGCCTTCAGCCCAGTGTTTAATTTTGTTCGGCTTCAGCCAATAATTTTAATTTTGGTGCATCCCTAATATTTATCGTCTATGATAATATCATAATTGTTGTTTTAAAGACCTGACATTGAGTATGTCACGCACTAAAAAAAAAGTTGATATTGAGTCACATTTTAGACTCTGTATTCTTTTTTTTTTTTTGTCTTGCAAACAAAAGTGGTTCCAAACAATGTTGTATCAGAATATTTGTGCATCTCAGCAAGACTGAGGTGTTTTGTTCCTGAATGAATCTGTTTCTGAATTAATCATTTGAGTCAGTGATTCAATAATCCATTCATAGAGTCAGACACTTGCTTCATTCCTTCATTTGAACGAATCGCTTGAATTAATGATTCAATGAATCACTCATTAATCACTTATTAAGGGACCTGCCACCACCAATTGGTGGTTTTAGTGCCATTTATTTATCCACGACAGAATAAATGGAAATTGAAGTGTTATAAAATATTATTCTAGACAAAATATTGATTTTATTTATCGCCAACGAAAATGGCTCCAAACAAAGTCGGATCAGAACATTTGTGCCCGATACTTGCTTTATTTTTAAATGAATCAGCCATTATAAATAAATCATTTCATGAATGATTCAATGAATCACTCGTTAATAGACTTACCGCCACCTATTGGCAGATTTAGTGTCATATTTATTGATTCATAACAGGCCTAAAGTACCAGCACAAAAACAAAATATTGTTTAATAGACGTTATGCGCAACATTCTTCCGGGTTCTACAAAACAGCCTTAACTACTTCCGGCCGTCCGCTACTGGTACAGCGAAGATAGGGACGTTCTAAAACACTTAACGTGAAAAACGCTTAACGTGGCTTAAAAAACGACCAGGAAACCCCAAATTTATGTCAAACCTTACTTCTAACAAACACTAACTACTGTCAAAAGAACGAGCCCTTATTCCACAGATAAAGTGAATAATATCACGTTAAGCGTTTTCTCCCCCGTAGAAGCCCATTATAAGGAAACAGCTTAACGTGGTTTACCTCAATAGCGATCAGGGAAGACCAAATTTATGTCAAAATGTTACATATAATAAACACTTGCTGCTGTTATTCAGCATATAAAGTAATCGCTCCCCTATTCCATTACAAAAAAAAGCTTAACGTTAACGTATCTTAACAAAACAACGACTGGGAAAAAACAAATTTATGTCAAATGTTACATATAATTAACACTTGCTGCTGTCAAAAGAATGAGATCTCATTCAGCATATACAGTGAATAATATCACGTTAAGCGTTAATTATTTCACATAGAAGTCAGTTTAACGTGGACGCTTTGACGAATTGAGAACATTGTAATTTTGTTCAGTTTAATTTTGTAATAAGCATGAAAGTTAAGACAGGTAACCTACATTGTATCCTGCTGTCTGTAATGATCAGTCCTTTGCGCAGACCTCGGTGAAGTTGGCACGCATAAAAAAAGAAATGTTCACCAAAACTATCATTTGTTTGTGCTCGATTTGTGCTGTTGTAATGAGAGTCAAATATATTTCCCCTTCCTAGAAATAACAAAAACAATTCGAGGCAGTGATGTCCCTCCACCCTGCTTGGCAGCAGAGTTTAAAAATAAATCTATTGTTGCCAACCGCAGCTCCGTTTTTGTGTGGTCGATTGTCCCAATAGAATAGAATGAATATTCTATTTTTTTCTCTACCGTAAAACATTACAAATTTCTGGAGAAAATGTGATGGCACGCAAAGTTGGTCCAAATTCATGACTTCTTTATTATAAGTAAAATTTGACAGAAGACGTGGTTAAAGTACGCTAAACCAGGCTAAGCTGAGTCCTTATAATGGACTTCTATGGGGAACGCGTAACTTGATATTATTCTCTTTATGCTGCTCGTTCTTTTGACAGCAGAACGTGTTTTTTTTTTTCTATGGGGAATAACGCGTAACATTATACGCTGAATAAGAGCTCATTCTTTTAACAGCAGCTTATTTTGTAAGAACGAGCAGCATAAAGAGAATAATATCAAGCTACGCGTTCCCCATAGTGCATGGACTCAGGCTGGTTTAGCGTACCTTCTGTCAAATTTTAATTATAATAAAGAAGTCATGAATTTGGAGCAACTTTGCGTACCATCACATTTTCTCCAGAAATTTGTAATGTTATATACGTTAAGCCACGTTATTTCCTTATCTATGGGGGACGCTTAACGTGATATATTCACTTTATATGCGGAATAAGAGCTCATTCTTTTGACAGCAGCAAGTGTTTATCAAATGTAACATTTGACATAAATTTGGTCTTCCCTGATCGCTGTTGAGGTACGTTAAACCACGTTAAGCTGTTTCCTTATAATGGGCTTCCATGGGGGAGAAAACGCTTAACGCTTGATATTATTCACTTTATCTGTGGAATAAGGGCTCGTTCTTTTGACAGTAGTTAGTGTTTGTTAGAAGTAAGGTTTGACATAAATTTGGGGTTTCCTGGTCGTTTTTTAAGCCACGTTAAGCGTTTTTCACGTTAAGTGTTTTAGAACGTCCCTATCTTCGCTGTACCAGTAGCGGACAGCCGGAAGTAGTTAAGGCTGTTTTGTAGAACCCGGAAGAATGTTGCGCATAACGTCTATTATTGAAAAAATAAAAATATCGAGATTTTTAACTCAACATCTGTGTTTGTGAGCTCCAAATCAGCCAATATTTTCTGGTTTGTGGTCATATGAAGCAGATTTGATGTTCTAGAAAGGTCACACTGATATTTTATTTCATTTGGCATGAAGTGGGTCACACATTTCTGGCTTCCACTCAACCATATCCTCTCCCGAACATCCCAGACAATGAGCACAGATGGGATTGAACTCAGTCTGGTTGGACATTTTGTTTTGATCTGGAGTTTGATGGATTCATCAACTAATAACATTTGGAGCAGATGATTTGCATTATTTCATTACGGCTCTGCACTCATCTTTCAAAAGATCAAGCAGCAACATATTCTTGTAGGGATTCAGTTCGCATTCACAATAAACCCTAAGTATGTCAAAGCATTTGCACTTTGGCATCGGAATATAATGCAAATAATCCATTATAAAGCGAGTAGACCGTGTTGGTTTGTTGCTGCGCAGCTGCTTCTGTCCCGCTTGACCCGATTCCCAGTGTCCGGCGTGAATGGACTGACCCTCGCAGTGGGGAGAAGGGTCAGCGCAGGAATTTTAATCTGCTGCGCGAAACACACAGAGCCCATAGAGTCTTCCCAACCATGGAAACTGACGAGACGCCTCTGTTTGCAAAGAAACGTGTTTAGGAAATGAAAAGAATCGACTATGATGAGAAAAAGTGTTGTGCGTGATCATATCGATGCCGTTTTCTCTCGTGACTCCCTGCGGGTCGATCGATATCAATCGGCTGGGTTCGGACGAGCAGCGAGGTCACTCTCACTTCCTCTCACCCACCAGCGATTGGCATGTGCTCAGCTGGACTGGGTTCAGATCTCTCATCATCTGCCCACACGACCGTCCTTCACGAGCAGCTGTCTCCGAACACGCAAGCCACAGCCTGAATGAAAGAATAGGGGAAATTCCAGAATGCATTGTTAAAAATGCACTGCCACTTTTGCCAACGTTGTTCAGAATTTATTGCATGCGTAAATACACTGCAAGATCAGTGAGACGTTTCTTCTGCTTATCAAGGCTGCATTTATTTGATCAAAAATACTGAAAAATGTGTAATATTGGGAAATATTATTTTAATTTAAGGGGAGACACTGCAGGCAAAAATTCAGTTTGTTCATGCACCTATCAACTTTGAGATTTTGGGCTTTTTGGTTTTTCAAAAAGTGTTTTCTTTTTTTTTTTTCAGACTAGTGGAAAGAAAACACCCAAAAAACACTGTTAAGTGTTTCTTTTATAGCACTTTATCTATTTGTGTCAATAGATTTTAAAGGGATAGTTCACCCAAAAATGAAAATGTGATGTTTATCTGCTTACCCCCAGGGCGTCCAAGATGTAGGTGACTTTGTTTCTTCAGCAGAACACAAACGAAGATTTTTAACGAAAACCGGTTTCAGCCAAATAATCGAAGTGGATGGGCACCAGACCTTTAAAAGTAAAAAATAAAAATAAATGCACAGACAAATCCAAATTACACCCTGCGTGTATCGTCACGAGTCGCAGGGTGTAATTTGGATTTGTCTGTGCATGTTTTGTTTTTACTTTTAAAGGTCTGGTGCCCATCCACTTCCATTATTTGACTGACAGACTGCACCGGTTTTCGTTAAAAATCTTCGTTTGTGTTCTGCTGAGGAAACAAAGTCACCTACATCTTGGACGCCCTGGGGGTAAGCAGATAAACATCACATTTTCATTTTTGGGCGAACTATCTCTTTAATTACAATCCATATTTTTAAAGGCCGTTTTCTCAAAATGAGTTTTTTCTCCTACACTGAGCCATAAATCTCCACTTCAGTAGCACTTACACACACCAAACTTTACATTTTTATTCCTGTCTATATCCTGAAGGTTTATACAGAGGGATTTGTTCATATGATTTGCTTGATTTTATACATTTTATTCCTTAAAAATGGTATAGAATATAGTGTTTTCTGTCTGTTCTAAGTATTTTCTGAATTATGGCGTGATGAAATGAGATACCCAAAATCCCCTAAAAACATTTGACTCTATGTCATAAGAATTAAACAAGAATTTTGAAACTGACTTCATCCAGGGTTTAGATTTTTGTACTAGAAATGTATGCAAATTAGCGCATATTTAATTAAATAATGCCTCATTAGCATATTTAAACCTAACATTTTAGAAAACTTGTAATACAAAAAATGTTTGCAGTTATCAATGTAATCAATCAACTGAGTAAGGTGATAACTATTAGTTATTTTTTTTACCTTATTCACTTGCAGTGTCTCGCCCTAAAATAACTTAAAATAACCAGAATTTTCAGCATCATTACTGCAGTCTTGAGTGTCACATGATCCTACAGAAATCATTGTGAAGTTGAACAGTTGTGCTGCTTAAGATTTTTATAAGATTATTTGATGAATAAAACATTAAAAAGAACAGCATTTATTCAAAATATAAATATTTTTAACAATATAAGTCTTTACCAGCACTTTATCAATTTAACACACCCTTATTGAATAAAAGTATTAATTTCTTTCAAAGAAAGAAAGAAAGAAAAATACTGACCCCAAACTTAGAAAGGTAGTGTATATTGTTTCAAAAGATTTCTATTTTAAATAAATGCTGTTCTTTTTAATGTTTTAATCATCAAATAATCTTATAAAAAATATTAAGCAGCACAACTGTTCAACTTCACAATGATTTCTGTAGGATCATGTGACACTAAAGACTGGAGTGAAAATGATGCTGAAAATTCAGCTTTGCATCTTGTGAGTAAATTCTATTTTAAAGTATAATGAATTAGAAAACCACTATTTTAAATTGCAATAATATTTCTGAATATTACATTATTTTCTGTATGTCTAATTAGATAAATTCAGCCTTGATGAGCAGAAAAGTCTCTTTTAAAGAGCATTAAAAATCAAACTGATTTCAAACTTTTGAGCAGCAAAAGTGTACACCTAGGATGGCTTGAGGGTGAGTAAATAATGGTCTAATTTAACTAACCCTTTAATCCTTTCCCTTTCTTTGATCAAAATGATTGTGGGTTTTGTTTCTTTGGACACCGCTTTAATTAGACTCATCTGCACGTGCAACTGTAAGTGCATTGGTGTTCATGTTGTCACATGTACCCCAGCAAATTTCAGCAGTCAATACGAACCCATCCCACTAACAGCGAGGCTCAATATAATTTGTGATGCACGCTAGGTCAAACACGCTTTGCACAGACTAAATCTGCAGTAGATTAGTCAAATTGCTTCCAAATAAATAAATATAAATATCTGGAGCAGTTGGTTTATACAGAGCGGACATGACTGTGTCAAACTGGCAAACGTTTGTCTGTTTTGATTCGTTTGTATGAAGTGTCCAGCTATTAAAAATTGCACGGAATGGAATCATATTTTAAAACCAAGTTGTTATCAGCAAGTAATTGATGATCCATGGCCCTCTTTTAGACAACAGTTGTCGGTGGGCTCCTGATTGCCTTCATATGGTGCGCTAAATCTGCTTTGAGCGCATCTTGCCAAGACCCCGGGGGGTCGGACGGGCCATTAGGCAGATAATAGATTACACCGGCAGATTAGCTTCCTAAGACAAGGCCAAGAACCTGCTGCTCAAGCAAATGTTCAACTTTGACCCCGATAACCAGGATAAGCATTTTTTTTTTTTTTTTTTCTTTTCCCAGATGAATTCACTTGGGGTCTATAAACCTGTCCGGATAGGTCATGTAAGGCCATCGTGAGCCAGAATAAATGGATGCAGACTTTTAGTGAACAGTGCAAAGTAATTAGTCAGGCTTGGTGTACAAAATAAATTGCATTAACAAACTAGTGACACAAAACTAGCTTTTTTTGACTCCATAGCCCTTATTATTAATTAAATTAATTATTATTTTAAAAGCTTGAAACGTTATCTATGGAAATTTGGAGTGGCAATAATTCAATATAATAATTATAAATAATTAAAACAATAAAATTTCAATAACTGAATCTTCTGGAAATTATTTTATAGGTTTTTCTAATTATTATTTTTTTACTCTACAAATTGCATTTGCTATCAGTGTTATACTTTATAATTTAAAGATAATTATTTTACTTTTTTTACTTTTATTCCACGAGGATGCATTGATCAAAAGTGACAGTAAAGACATTTTATAATGTTGTCTTTAGAAAGAATCCTTAAATGTATCATGGTTTTCATAAAATTTTTTATTAAGCAATAAAAATATACAAAGGTTTACTAAAAAAAACTAATTGTATTTTAATTTTAATAATATTTCACAATATTGCTGTTTTACAGTATTTTTAAATAAATAAATGCAGTTTTGGTGAACAATAGATTTTCAAAAACAAAACACACACGCACAAATAAAAAACAAATAAATAAATGATAAAATAAAATAGAATGTTACAAATAGATGTTCTTTTGAAAGAATCCTGGGAAAAATTGTTTTCACAAAAATGTTCAGCAGCCGTGCTTTAAACAATATAAATAAATAGATTTACTTAAATTACTAATTGCATTATAAATTGCGATAATATTTAACAATATTGCTGTTTTACAGTATTTTTGATCAAATAAATGCAGCCTTGTTGAGCATTAATAAATAAAACACATGCACATGAAATTTAAATAATAATTCAATTTAAAAAATAAACTTTTTTTTAAATTGTTTTGTATTCTTTTAAAATAATCCTGACAAAAACAGAAACAAATCATGGTTTTCACAAAATTATTAAGCAGCACTGCTTTAAACAATAAAAACAATTAAAGATTTACTACAAAAAAGTACTAATTGTATTTTAAATTGTAATATTTAACAATATTGCTTTACAGTATTTTTGATCAAAAAAATGTAGCCTTGGTGAACATTAGACTTTCAAAAACATTACAAAAATTAATAAAACACACACGCAAATAAAATGAAATAAAAAAATTTCAATAAAATAAAACAAAAATGTCACAAAGACATTTTTTTTTTTTATCAGTTGTATTCTTTTGAAAGAATCCTGAAAAAAAAAAAATCCCGAAAAAATCTGAAAAACATTATGGTTTTCACAAAATTATTAAGCAGCACTGCTTTAAACAATAAAAAATACGCAGAAAAATGTACTAAAAAAGTACTAGTTGTTTTTTAAATTGTAATAATATTTCACAATATTGTTTTTTACACTATTTTTGATCAATGCAGCCTTGTTAACCATTAGACTTAAAAATAAAAAATAACACACACATATAAATAAATAAAATAAAACAAAATAAATGTGACAAACACACTTCTTTTTTTAATCAGTTGTATTCTTGTGAAAGAATCTAACAAAAAAAAACTAAATTTTTAAAAACATTAAAAACACACACACAGAGACACAAAAAAAAAAAAAAAAAAAACTGACCCCAAACTGAAAAGTTTATTATTATTGTATTATTATTATTATTATTATTATTATTATTATTATTATTATTATTATTATGTATTATTATTATTATTATGTATTATTATTCTTTATTTATATTATTACATTAAAAATAATTTTATATCATCTTGATAATATTCTTTTTGGGTCTTGCTAGAGTATTTAATCACTCTTTAATTGTTGTTTAATTGCTACCACGCTTTCCTCATCTTAAACCTCATCCTTTTGTGGAGCTCCTATTAGAGGGAAGATCAAAAACACGCTACAAAAGCAGCAAAAGCAGAAGCAGCTCTGAGTAAAGTGCCTGAAATTAGCCTTTTTCTCCCTGTCAGCACTATGATAATAGCTCTCATTTTAGTGCACTTTCTGTGTTGGGGAAGTAGAGCGTAATGCATCTCTCTGTGATCTAGCATGTGAAATCCAGAAAGAGCCAGTTGTAACCGACAGCTTTTTCCTTTCTTTCCATCTTCCCTCGGGTGGTGAGGGATATTTCGGGGCACTGGGACGGTTTTAAAGGAGGGGATGTGGTTTTGAATGGGGGTCTGGCTGGAATGATAGAGGGCTTATTCATGCTTTGCGGCGTCCGGCCGGCTGTTTGGGGCGAGTCGGGGGGCTCCCGGGTGCCGGATCGGGCCGGGCTCAAGAACGTGGCCTCATTGCGCCGAGAGCTCCAGCTGGGAGTTCATTATGTCAGGGCTCTTAGCGGGAGCACGTGAGCGGCCGGACCGTGGCTGACGGCCCAGAGAGAGAGAGAGGGAGGGATCGTCCGCCGCTCTATGGAATTAATCTCCAGAGCCTGGGTTGGGAAAGCCCTGCCTACGCCGCTAGTTTAAGCAATCACTCAATCAACAATGAATGCATATCAGCCCTGCGGCGTTACACTGACCGACTTCTCTAGCACCTGCTCTGACATATCCTAGCTTTGACATCCATTTTGGATGGGTCACAAATGTATTTGAAGAACAAATTGGTGTTGACTCATATTGGTCAAGGCAGGACAAGGCAGAACAATTAGTTTTCTTGGTAATTTTCATAGCTGCAGTGAGATCTTTCACACTTTGGCTTTGCCAGCCCTCAGTTTTTTGTGTTTGTATGCATGTAAATATATTCTTCAGGTTTAAAAAAGGTCTTAAATCAGAGCAGAAAGTTTAAAAAAATTCAGGGCATTAAATGTTGCATGCAAAGTAACAAAAATGTGCTTAAAACAAGAACAAACACCATTTTTTTTTTTTTTACCCTTTTGAAGTTTAAGTTTCTTGTTTTAATTACAAACTGACTTTATTTTGATATTTCTCAGAAGGATTTCTTTTCATTTTTCATCATTTTTTTATTTGTCATTTTTCTTTTCACGGTAATGTATCTTGATTTAAGAATCTTTTTCACTGGAAAACAGGACAAAAATACTGAGGGAGAACAGCACTTTTTTGTGCCGTGATCAGAAGGAACAGTGAATGTTATTTCCATATTCTAGTGGCCGGGAGCAGAGCTGCTCAAGCCATAAACATGCGTTCATTCATGCACTCATTCATTTTATAAATTTGTGCATTTATGCATTCATACATTCATGCAATCATCCATTCATGCATCAATTCATTCATTCATTTGTTCATTCATTCATTCATTTGTGCATTTATTCATTCATTCATGCATTCATTCATTAATGTATTAATTTGTGCATTCTTTCATTCATGCATTTATGCATTCATACATTAATGCATCAATTCATTGATTCATGCATTTATTCACACATTCATTGATTTGTTCATTCATTCATGCATTCATTCATACGTTCATGCATTCATTCATTTATGAATTTATGCATTCATACATGCATTTATTCACACATTCATTGTTCATTCATTCGCGCATTCATTCGTGCATTCATTCATTCATTCAATAATTTATTAATTCATTCATTTATTCATGCATTAATACATTCATGCATTCATTTGTGCATTCATTCATTCACACATTCATACGTTTGTGCATTCATTTATGCATTTAAGCATTCCTACATTAATGCATTAATTCATTTGTGCATTTATTTGTTCGTTCATTCATGCATTCATTTGTGCATTCATTCATTCGATAATTTATTAATGCATTCATTAATTTGTGCATTCATGCATTAATGCAGTCATTCATTCATTTATACATACATTCATTCGTGCATTTATACATTAATGCATGCATGCATTCATTCATCCATTTGTGCATTTATGTATTCATACATTAATGCATTCATTCATGCATTCATTTATTCACACATTCATTCAAAAGTTTGTGTATTCATTTGTTTGTGCATTCATTCATGCATTTACGCATTCATACATTAATGTATTCATTCATTCGTGCATTTACGCATTCATATATTAATGCATGCATTCATTCACACTTTATTTCACTGTCACACTTTTTATGTATAAACAGTGATGCTATATCATCTCTTCCAACTCAAAGTCTGTAGGTTTTACTAAATTTTACTCCATTGTTTAAGATTCACAGTGCAGACCCTTTTGCACTGTAGCTCAGTTTGTTTGGTTAATGTGAAAGAGGACATTAGTGGCTTTCTGTACATGCTAATTTTAGTTTTTTTGGTTTGGTACATTTTGGCATTTCACATAAAACAATGCTGGATAGAAATACCAAAATGCACATAACATTATAAAACACACATAAAACGTATGCACTCTATTAAGGCAAATATTTTATTCTTTAAGAAAAGGGATGGAAACACATTTAGACACTAAATTCCTTCATGTGCCACAAAAAAAGTTATGTGACTTTGCATTCAGTTAACAAATCTCATTGCACACCATCTCAAATGTTGTTTTAGTCATTCCGAAATGTCTGAGCCACAGTCTGCCATCAGAATGATTTGGTATAGTCCTAGAACTGTCACGCGATTGCGCTCCCAAATATCAGGCATCCCAACACAAAATAACACGACAGCGTTTATTGCATTTCGTTTGCACACTTTAAAGCACAAGTCATTTATTATGTAGGAGAAAAGAGCCACAGGCTTCTTCATTTGTAGCAACTTTCATTTTTATTATTGATACTCTGCACCAGTTTCTCAGAAATTGATTATTTTGTTTTCTTGAACATGTGGGATGGAAATTATGCTTTATTAATACATTTTTATGTGATATTCAAATTTGACATACAAGTTAAAGGGATAGTTCATCCAAAAATGAAAATAGTCGTCTACTTGCACTCAAGTTTCTACAAACCTGCATGAGTTTCTTTACTGTAAGAGATATTATTAAGAATATTGATAACCAAACAGCTGACGTTAACCATTGACTTCCATAGCAGCTGTTTGGTTATCTACATTCTTCATAATACTTTCTTTTTTGTCAACAGAATAAAGAAACTCTTTAAATGTTTAGAGGTTTAAAATGACCATGAGGGTGAGTAAATGATGACAAAATTTTCATTCTTGTGAACTATCCCTTTAAATCCACAACTGCTGCTAGAACTCACTGTGGTTTTCACACTCATTATGAACCATACTGTTATTTCTGAATCATTAATACAGTGTGAAAAGAGCCTGAAATCTGGTTCGGGTGAGTTATGTTTTCCCACACTTGAATAATCAGTTAGACAGTTGCATCTGTTTCAGTATGATTGATATAAGCTGCATTACTGCAGTGTTTCTGTAGACATTATTTAATAAACTTAGTGTGACTTGTCAAGTTCACATGCATATTTTGAGCCATTTTACTGTCATTTTATGGTTTTGTATCATTGAGGTATCATTATAGTTAAAACTTAAAATTAGTTTATAAATTTTTTAAGGTTTTTGGGGGTTTTTTGGATGTAAAAGAAGTTTAAAACTCGTAAAGTTTTATTTTTACTCTCTTCTAGATATCTAGAAGTTAGATGAAATTGAGAAATATTAACTTAAATAAAATACAAATAAAATCGTGTTCTATTGGGATTTAACGATTTCAAAAGTCCACCGTCCAATTAAAAAAAAACCACACAAATAAAGAATTGGAAAAAATAAAAATGTTGTACATTGAAGTTAAATTATTTTATCTAATGCACTTTGAGTGTTCAAAATTAAGAGCTCCAACCCATGTTCTTAACTAATAAAACTTAAGTCTGAAAAAAAAAGTTAGTGAATTTTAAATGGGACTCAACCCTCTTTTTATTTGTGAAATACCATTTGAATTTTTAATCTAAATTTTGAATTTGGACTGCATTTAAACTGCTGTCAGCAATTCATTCTGCACTTTTAAGGTTTTATTTTGATGGGAAACAGCAGTAGAGCTTTTATTTTGAAGGAAAACTCCAGCTTCAGTGAAAACTGCCTTACAAAAGCACATTTCACTACAAATCTAGTGAAATGGTGGCCATTGTGTTTCCAAATGCATGGTAAACTCACAGCAGATGCAATAAACCAGTTCACTGCATTCGTTCACTGTGAACTGAGTCGTTCTGAGGCACAGAAAAACCAGATCACAAGCTGATTGCCAGAAAGTGCGTGCTTTGCTTTGCTTTGAGACAGAGCAAAAACAGACTTGTTGAAGGCATTAAGCCATATTGTGCTTTCTGCTTTAGCTCATTTGACTGATACTGTGTCAAAGCATAACGGACCAAAACACAAAGACCTTTTATGTTAAAACAAGAAGTTTAAATATATTTAAAAAATACACTTTTTGCCCAGGAAAACCCATCATTTCATACAGTCCTGTGACCATGGTAATATCAAGTTTTATCTCACACATCCCTAGTATTCTAGTGTATGTTTTAGTTCATCTAGTTTTACACAGACACAGACTCTAACAGCACATGCTGCATCCATTGGTAGTCAAGTGCACAATCTGCTGTTTATATTTGTTGTTCTCACACTCTTCAGCTGTTTCCTCCTACACAGTAGGAGATTGCAGCGACTGCAGCTCCCGTGGTGTGAGATCTGAGCCCAAATGGAGCCTGATGCAGGCCAGAGAGGAATGCAGTGGGTGCAGTGGAGTGTTTTCAGCTGTATGGGGGAATACCCAATGACGCCTCACGCCATACAGCTGCTTTAGATCTGACCTATTTCTCATCCATGTGTTTCAGAGTATTAACTTATTTAAATGAGTATTATTATTATTTTTAGGGGTTTGAGCGTGTAGCACTGAAACCCTATTGTAATTGTTAAAATGGTCACAGATCAGCGATTTCCACGTAAAACTGACTGTGCAGACCAAACCATAAGTCATAGAGACTTGAAACTTGGAGGGATGGTAGTACTCAAACCGCCAACAATGTGACCAAGGCTTGTCCCAATTGGCCTGACGGGGCGCTACAGCCATCAAACGTACGAAATTGCTCATAAACCATCAGTCACAGACTCAAGCGTCTTATGTCATTCGAATTCTTGGCTCATGTCAGACAAAACACATGCCTTGAGGTTCAATCGTGAGCCTGTGAAATTTTCAGGTATTTCACTTTTGCATACTAGTCCTAGGTTTTTCGCTCAATTGGAACCAAACCTGTGCAAAAAGATTCTTTGGAGAGTGAAAAGTTTCGACTCATCGTCGCAAAGGGACGCCAAAACGTTCAAAAAAGGCAGGGCCACTTTTAGAAAAACTCCATTAACTCATGAACGGAGATATCTCTGCCAAACTTAGAACACTTATGTAAGAGCTCAATCTGAGAACACAGGAAAAAACAAAAATGGCTATAACTGCGCAACTATGTTTGCACGGTCTTGGTCTGAAGTGCCACAAGTATCTACGAGGACATTTTCATATCTCAAGAAACATGGCCGCCATTGGACAACGAAGTTTGAGCACCTGTTAGACTAGTTAACGGAGGCTGATTGGAACGAAACTTGGTGGGCCTGTTTGACTTACAGCTCTAAAGATCTGAGAGAAATTTGAAAGAAATCAGCCACTGGGGGGCAATATTACATTTTTTTTTTAAGGGTGTAAACGATTGTACCCCTCATTCCGGACAACTTCGCCTCTAGAACCACTGCTGTCAATCAGATTGTTTGTTGAAAAATTAAGATGATGTGAAATACCTACTTTTTCACTCGATCGGAACCAAACCAGTGCAGAAAGATTCTTTGGAGAGTGAATATCAATAATTATCAAAAAAAAAAAAATATTGCATTTTTCAATGTCGTAAACCAGGGGTGCCCAACCCTGTTCCTGGAGATATAATATCTTACAAAGTTTAGCTCCAACCCTAATCAAACACACCTGAACCAGCTAATTCATCTCTTAGGTAGAACTTTATAATTGTTTTTCTGCACATACACACAATATTCATATCATATCATAGAACTCCTAATTCCGAACAACTTTCCTCTAGAACCACTGATGTCAATCAAACCATTTGTTGAATAATTGAGAATGTCAAAAACCTATTTTTGCGAAACTAGTCTTACGTTTTCACTCAATCTGGAAAAAAACACTGCAGGAAAAATTCTCTGGACTCTCTAGGTCAATAATTATCAAAAACATTTTGAAATTTACCCTTTCGGAAGCTACAACGGGGTGGTTTAGAAAAGGGCCTGTCCAAATTTACCCAAAATCCTATAAAACCTAAAGGAAGACTCAAAACTTCATGAAACCTCCTAATCACATGCGACAGGTGATTCTAAACCAGCATGCAAAGTTTTAAAAAGATCAGACCACTGCGGGCACTATAACAGATATAAACATTACAAAACATAATTTTTCTATGGTAAGTTTACCTGGATTTGACAAAAAATGCTATTTTTAAATTTTTAAGTGATTTAGGGGGTTACAAGCTTACTAAATAATGTATTTTATCATATGTGACCCTGGAGCACAAAACCAATCTTAGGTAGCACAGGTATATTTGTAGCAATAGTCAAAAATACATTGCATAGGTCAAAATGATCGATTTTTCTTTTATGCCAGAAATCAATTGGCCTGTTAAGTAAAGATCATGGTTCATAAAGATATTTGGTAAACTTCCCACCAAAAATATATCAAAACGTAATTTTTGATTTGTAATATGCATTGCTTTATTTGGACAACTTTAAAGACGATTTTCTCAATATTTAGATTTTTTTTTTTTTTTGTACCCTCAGATTCCAGATTTTCAAATAGTTGTATCTCGACTAAATATTGTCCTATCCTAACAAACCATACATCAATGGAAAGCTTATTTATTGATAATGTATAAATCCCAATTTTAACCAACTGACCCTTATGACTGTTTTATGATGTGTGGTCCAAGGTCACATATGTGCTTAAATGCCTTAAAGCGCTTGAACCCCAGGTAATCTCTGCTTGCAGCTATATTATTATTATTATTATTATTATTATTATTATTATTATTATTATTATTATTATTATTATTGTTATATAGACTGAACTTTGCAGGTTGTTTGAAAGAGATGTGGAATATCAAATTAAAGTAATCATCAGTATATTCAAACAAACCTAAAGTCTGATTCTCCAGCTGTGCTCAGTGTAAAACCCTTCCTTCTTTCCTTCCATTAGAAAAGCCTTTCATGCACTTGTAATAAATTAGTCGGACCGTCTCAGTGTGCTTTTGTCATTTGACAGTGAAAAGCTTCTGGAAATAGATGGGTGGTTAACGGTTTGCTCCTCTGTTTGATCTCTAATGGAACGCCATCCAGAAGAGCAGGCTTCTTATGTGGATTAGTGAGGACTGTCCCCTGCATTGCATTAGTGATGTGATCGCTCAGACGTACCCTCATCCGGCCCCAAAACATGACCTAGTTATGTACTGGCTGGATGTGAGTTGTTTCCCCTATATTTCTCTGGTTTGGCACCGCTGGCCGCCGCACAGAGCAGCCTTTGGTTTGCAGTGTCTCTGGAGGACGGCAGACAGAAGAGCCTCTGAAAGCCCATGTTTTACAGCTGTGCGGGTGTTAATGACTTTCCCTGCCAGACTGTCTCGCTCGGGTTATGAGGGTCATAAGACGGTCCTGCTTTATGGTTTTATAAACACTGAGCGTTGCTTTAGATTTCACTGAGTACAATCGGGTTTGTGTGAATATTTTTTATTTATGGTCTGTTTATAGCAGTGTTGTCATGGTTCACAAAAATAAGTAATGAAAATTAAATAATGCTGAAATGGAATATAAGTATTAGATGTTAAATTTAAATTGAAAATTAGAAATGTTGAAGTACTGAAATGTGTACAACTAAGAATGAAATAAATTGGATAAATAGAACAAAACAAAAAAATGACAACATTTACTGAAACTTGAAGTGAAATTAAAATGAAATAGTAAACTTAAAATCAAATAGTAAAGTAAAATAAATGAAAATCTGAAATATAAAACCTGGTTTATAATCATTTACCTAAACGAAAACTTTTGAAAACGTAGGGTTTTATTTATTTATTTATTTTTCCCTCTAGTTAACAATGTTTTCAAAAGTTTTAATTTAGGTTAATGATGATAAACCTGCTTTGAACCAGGTTTTTCATTTTAAGTTTCAGTAATGCTGTAATTAAAAAAAAAAAAAAAATACTACTTGGGTTTTATTTATTTATTTATTTTTATTTTTCCCCAAGTATTAATATTTATTAAATAATAATAAAAAAACATGGCAACATAACTAAAACTTAAGATGAAATTAAATAGTAAAACTAAAATGAAATAGTAAACTTAAAATAAATGAAAATATAAAATATAAAACCTGGTTCAAAACCAGTTTATTATCGTTAATAAATCATGAATAAATAAAAAACCAAGTAGTAATATTTATATATATAAAAAAAAAAAAATACAACATTTACTGAAACTTAAAGTGAAATTAAAATAAATTGTAAAATTAAAATTAATTAAATCCTAAAATGAAAAACCAGGTTTATTATCATTAACCTAAATTAAAACCTTTTAAAACATTTTGTTAACTGGGGCGGAAAATAAATAAATAAAACCCAATTAGTAATATTTATAAAAAAAATAAATATAAAAAAAAAAAGACATTACTAAAACTTAACTTAAAGTAAAATGAAAATAAAATAGTACAATTTAAAATAAATTAAAGGCCAAAATGAAACCTGGTTGAAAATGAAACGATTTTGTTAACTTGGGAAAAAGCAAAATAATTATTTTTAAATAATTGAAGCTAAATTTAAAATTAAATTTAAACTTTATTAAATTAAAGTTAATTAAATCCTAAAATGATTTTGGTTTAAATCACGACCCCCAAAGGTATCAATGGTTTAAAACATGTTTATTATCATTAACCTAAACCAAAACTTTTAAAAACATTTTGTTAAATGGGGGGAAATAAATAACCCAAATAGTAATATTTATTATTAAAAAAAAAAACTGGTAGTTGAGTGAAATTTCATAAATGCTGTAAAATACAGGCCATCACATGCTTTGAGTCAAACAATGTGATCCTTCTATTCTTTTTCTTTCTTTTTTCAATATTTACTTTTTGTTTTTAATCTTGTAATACTCACTGTAAAAACCAATGTATTTTGCTTTCTGCATATATAAAGTTAGAAAATGAATGAATGAGTGAGTGTAAGCATCTTGGATGATGAGAACAGGATTATAGGAAACCCAGTGTTAATCACGCACACAGGCTTATGTTTTAGACACTTGAGGACGTCTGCAGTCTAATCCCACACTAACAAACATGTCCTCCGTCACTGGAGTTCAGCACACACAGCTTATGTGTAAACCCTCTGAATAAACATGAGACTGCATTAATGATATGAGCCAGTTCTGTTGCTCATAATTGGGGATTTGGGTACCATAGCAAAAACTACTGTAATTCTTATTGTTTATTTTACTTTAAAAAAAAAAAAGAAGAAGAAGAACTTAGTTTAATAATGAATGATATTTGAAATTTGCTGCTTAGACGTTTAGGATCAGTACGATTTTTTAAATGCTTTTTAAAGGAGACTTTTCTGCTGATCAAGGCTGTTTATTCAATTAAAAATACAGAAAAAAAAACTGTTATATTGTGAAATGTTAATGCAATTCAAAATTGTGGTTTTCTATTTTAATATACTTTAAATTATAATTTATTCCTGTGATGCAAAGCTGAATTTTCATTGTTTAAAACTTGACTCCTCTGCAGTTATATTGTGTACTAAGACCGGCGGAAAATGTAAAGCTGTGATTTTCTAGGCGATAAGATTAGGAACTAATCAAGTTTTAAATGGGACAAATATCGAAACTCATTGATCATTTTTGAAAGCGATGCTATTGGTCTCAGAGGATTTAATGATCTCTGCTAAGCTATGCTAAAAGTGATATCGCCAGAACAGGAGAACGGCTGAATGGATTTCAAAACGGTAAAAATCAACTTATTAACTCGGGGGGGAGTTGGAGAATGAGCCTATTTCCAAAAAAAAAAGTGGAGTGTTCCTTTAAAGTTCTGCATAATTAGGGGCGTGGCCACTTGAGTGACAGGGGGATTGCTGCTGCTGTTGCACTAGGTGGGTGTGGTTTCAGCAACCAGCTCCACCCACGTCCCGCCTCTTTGCCCATTTTCGATTATCCTGGAGTGACGCGCGATGACTTTTTTTTTTTTTTGCGTTAAAGCCCCTTTTCTCTACAAAAAAGTGTTTCCACACTCATTTTTGTGATTTATGCGCTAAAGTTAAACGAAAAAACATTGACACTTGAGAAATTGTATCTATAAATGGCATTTCCATCAACTAAATTTTGAAGCACGAAATATTTTTAGCAAAAAATCCTTGGATGGAAACCTGGCTATGATTTTATTTTCTTATTGTGTCCTTGAAAGCAGACTGCATCCTCACATCAACTCCACACACAAACACAGCTCTGGCCTGAGGCTGCTGTCTTTCCCTGTCTGTGTCGAATCGACTTCATCACGCTGTCTGATCAGCAACGCTGGAAACTGGTTATCGTCTGCCAGCATGTGAAAGGGAGCATGCTGAGGACATGAGCCGCTACCTGTGCTGACAATCACACTTGGATTAAACGTGTTTACAGCAAACTCTGTTTAATGTCCGTTTGAACACTCGGCTGTATTTAAAACAGATTATTATGCTGTTCTACTATATAGACTCATTTGAGGAGCAAAGCAGATATGGATCAGATTTTAGATGTAGTATTATATTTAGATATTGCTCGGACAGTCCGTTGATCAAAATGACAAGCTTAGTGTTTATTTTGGTTGCAGGCATGTCCTGTACTCAAGCACACTGGAACAAGAGAGAGAGAGAGAGAGAGAGAGAGAGAGAGAGAGAGAGAGAGCATTGTTCTGAATGTACTGTAGTTGAAATCACATGTTGTACAAATATTTTTAGAAATGCTATTTGCTCAGCTCTTTGCCTTGTTGTTTCGGGGTAAACCAGCTCCTCTGTGTTTAAAATATCTAACTGGACGACAAACAGATGTACAGACGAATACACTTACATTCAGCACTGGCCTGAAACAGGATGATCATTGCTTTTTCATTTACTTTCTGTCATGTTTTTTTTTTTTCTACTGATATGAGATGTTGAAGTTTTGAGATAAAAATGTAACTTAAAAATGCATCAAGTTTTCACTGATTAAAAGTTTGTGGTAATTTTTTTAATGTTTCTGAAAGAAGAATTTTGCTCACCAAGGCTGCATCTAAAAATAGAAAATTGTGAAATATTTTTACAAATTAAGATAACTATTTTCTATGTGGATATCTGTTAAACTGTAATTTATTTCTGTGATGCAAAGCTGAATTTTGAGCATCATTATTCATCTTCAGTGTCACATGATTTTTCAGAAATCATTCTAATATACTGATTTGCTGCTTGAGAAACATTTCTGATTATTATCAATGTTGAAAACAGTTGTGCTGCACAATATTTTTGTTGAAAAACTCCTTTTATGTTCCACATAAAAATATCTCGGTGAGTAAATGGTGATATTTTGGGTGAGCCATTGTTTTAACATTTATATTTTAAGATGACTATGTGCTTATTTCTGACTTCATGTTCAGTCAGTGTTTACTTTAATACCATTGAACTGTATACAAAAATTAATGTTTGAAAGCAAATAAATACATGCATATATACATGGGTCAAATGCATAAAAATAATAAGTGTAATAGTGCTTTAAATTATTTAAACATATTTAAAAGTTTTCGGTTTAATTTAAGTGCATTTTTGTTTTTCTGAGCAAAAAATAAATATCATGCATTTTTCCCTCATTTACAGAAGACACCCACTGAAATGTCATTCAGTGTAACAATTTGTCAGTCAAAAATCATTTTGACATATTAAAAGCGGAATTACTTTCACCCCAAATACTAATTAGTTGTAATTCTACATTTTTTTAAATTTGCAACTATCCTAGGTTTTGCCCATTTGTCAGCAAGAATTTTGTACTCATTTAAAACACAAAAAAATTATATTTTTTACATAAATATTGTGTTACACTGAATGACAATGTAACATTATTTCAACAAAATTTTGACATTAATCTTTAAAAAAAAAAAAAAACTTATTTGAAACAATAAGATTTTTACTAATTTTAAAAAGGTTTCTTCTGCTCACTAAGCCTAAATTTTTTTGATCCTAAATACACCAAAGATGGTAATATTGTGAAATATTTTTACTATTTAAAATAACTGCTTTCTATTTGAATATGTTCTAAAACATAATTTATTTCTGAAATGCACAGCTGAATTTTCAGCATCATTACTCCAGTCTTCAGTGTCACATGATCCTTCAGAAATCATTCTAATATTCTGATTTGCTGCTCAACAAACATTTCTGATTATTATCAATGTTTAAAATAGTTCTGCTGCACAATATTTTTGATAAAAACCTCCTTTTATTAAAAAAAAAAAATCATAGTCTAAATAGTGACATTTTGGGTGAACCAATACTGGATTATTTATATTTTAAGATGAATTTGTTGTTTATTTCTCTCTTTCTCTCTGTGTTCAGTGCCGCAGGAGGGGAGATTTTTAACCAGTGTGTGGCAGACAGAGACGAGGCCTTCAAGGAGGAAGATGTGAAGAGACTGATGAGACAGATCCTGGAGGGAGTTTCCTTCCTTCACCGAAACAACGTGGTGCATCTGGATCTCAAAGTACGTCAATAACCCCAAAAATCACAAAGTTTTAAAGTTCAGATTCAGCAAACACTTCCATGGCTGAATGTGTAAAGGTGTGAGGGCGGTGTTTGATGGCCTGGATGTTTTTGTGGGCTAAATACATTTGCTTTATTCACCCGAGCTACAAGTGTGCAATTACACTGGAGTTACAAGCATATAATTATATCACCGTTTTGATTACAGGTTTCTCTGAGCAGAGTTTTTTTTTATTATTGTTTGGCAGTTTTACTGAGAGTGTTTTTCTCTTGCAGCCTCAGAATATCCTCCTGACCAGCGAGTCTCCTCTCGGGGACATCAAGGTTGTGGACTTCGGCCTGTCGAGGCTGGTGAGCAGCAGTCAGGAGATCAGGGAGATCATGGGCACGCCGGAGTATGTGGGTAAGAGCCAGTTCCAGACCATATTCACACATTACACACAGGGCCTAAAATGACATTTAGATACAGCTGCCAATGCCTGGTAACGAGAAAATATTTACCAGCTGTGTTTTTTACTGGACAAAAGAAAAAAAGAAACTTATTGATTAAAGGAATCTCATTATAATACCATTATACTGTATACAAAAATGAAAGATCTAGGTTTTAATGTTTGAAAGCAAATAAATGCATGCATATGTGCTTGCATACATACATGCATAAATAAATATCAGTAGTGTTTATTTACACACTTTTGATTTTTATTATTTGAAAATATTTTAAAATGTAATTTCTTTCTGTGATCAAATCTGAAGTTTCAGCATCGTTACTGCAGTCTTCAGTGTCACATGATCCTTCAGAAATCATTCTAATATTCTGATTCGCTGCTCAACAAACATTTTTTTATTGTTATTATTATCAAAAAAAAAAATTCCAGGATTCTTTGATTAGAAAAATCCAAAGATCAGCATTTATCTTAAATAAAAAAAAGCTGTTGAAACATTATACACTGTACCATTCAGAAGCCTGGAGTCAGTATAATTTAGTTTTTTTTATACTAAAAAAAAAAAATAATAATTATATAAAAATGAATACTTTTGTTTAGCAAGGATGCATAAATTAATCAAATTAATAATAAAGACATTTATGTTACAAAAGATTTCTATTTCAGATACATGCTCTTCTTCTGAACTTTCTGTTCATCAAAAAAACCTGAAAATTCTACTCAGCTGTTTTCAACAATAATAATAATAATAAATGTTTTTTTTTTTTGAGAAGCATATCAAAATATTAAAATGATTTCTGAAGGATCACGTGACTGGAGTAATGATGCTAAAAAATCTTCTTTGAAATCACAGGAATAAATTGCATTTTAAAATATAGTCATATAGAAAAAAGTTATTTTAATAGTAAAAATATTCTGAATTTTACCGTTTTTGCTGTACTTCGGATCAGTTAGTGAGCAGAAGAGACTTCTTTAAAAAAAGAACAGTAAACAGTTTTACTGTTCTAAAACTTTTGACTTTTAGTGTATGTACTTATTTTTTTTTAACATAAAACCAAGAGCATTTATTTTGGTTGAAAACGGCAGATTTGATTATTGATGTATTGTATCAATAAAAAAAAAATCAATATCATTGTAAAGTGTAAATGTAAAGTTTTTAATAATTATAATAATAATTATATGTATATGTATGTGTGTATATATATAAATGTTACATATTTATTTCATTACAGCGCAGTGTTTGTGGTTTGATGATTGTTTTAAACCATATATGTGACCCTGGAGCACAAAACCAGTCTTAAGTCGCTGGGGTATATTTGTAGCAATAGCCAAAAATACATTGTATGGGTCAAAATTATTGATTTTTCTTTTATGCCAAAAATCATTAGGAAATTAAGTAAAGATCATGTTCCATGAAGATTTTTTTGTAATATCCCTTCTGTAAACATATTAAAATGTAATTTTTGATTAGTAATATGCATTGTTAAGAACTTAATTTGGACAACTTTAAAGGTGATTTTCTCAGTATTTTGATTTTTTTGCACCCTCAGATTGCAGATTTTCAAATAGATGTATCTCAGCCAAATATTGTCCTATCCTAACAAACCATACATCAATAGAAAGCTTATTTATTGAGCTTTCATATGATGTAATTTGTAAAATTTAACCTTATGACTGGTTTTGTGGTCCAGGGTCACATATGATGGGCTATAAAACCAGTCTTTAGTAGCACAGGTATATTTCTAGCAATATCCAAAAATACACTGTATGGGTCAAAGTTATCTATTTTTCTTTAATGCCAAAAATCATTGGGATATTACGATTATGTTCCATGAAAATATTTTTTCAAAATTTCCTACATACATATATTAAAAGTTCTTTTTTAATTAGTAATATGCGTTGCTAAGAACTTCATTTGAACAACTTCAAAGGCAGTTTTCTTAATATTTAAATTTTTTGCATTCTCAGATTCTAGATATACGCGTAGTGCATTCTCAGGCATTGTTATAATTAATAAAGTTAGAAGCCAGCTTGTGAGTAACAGCTTCATACTCAGCTCATCTCACATTCTCACTCTTCATGCTGATTTTTACTCATGTTTGGCGCATGACGAATGTTAACTGTAAGCCCTGATCATATATACTGTACCTACACTAATAGTCAAACGTTTGGATATACTGGACTGAGACTGACCTTATGTAACTCATTTGTTTTCTCATTCCAGCACCAGAAATCCTGAATTATGAGCCAATAAGTACAGCGACTGACATGTGGTGAGTTATTTAGTCCGTATGTGTCCTCATGAAGGTCATTATCAGACAATAAATGCTCTTCTGGTCAGTTTCATCAGGTTTCTGATCTACCCTCAAGTCCAATTGTGTGATCTTCCTCTGAACAAACAGTTTATTCACTGTTAAAAAGTTCAATCAGTTGGTTGTTTTCCAGTGGTTTGGTTTCAGGACATATTATGCAAGAACATTTGTACCTTAAAGTCTAGTATCAACAACACTGCTTTGAGTAAAGTGTGTTTGTGGCCTATAAATAACGGTGTTGCTGAGCCGTGATCCTCCTCCTCTGTCTGACAGGAGCATCGGTGTCCTGGCGTACGTGATGCTGACGGGAATCTCGCCGTTCCTGGGAGACGATAAGCAGGAGACCTTCCTCAACATCTCTCAGATCAACGTCAGCTACAGCGAGGAGGAGCTGGAGCATCTGGACAGAGCCGCCATCCACTTCATCAAGTCCCTGCTCATCAAAGAGCCAGAGTAAGAACAACTAATGACCCTAAAGACAATATTAATGTGACAAAAGATTTCTATTTCTATTAACCTTCTATTCATCTGTGAGTCCTGAAAAAGAAAATGCATCACTGTTTCCACAAAAGTACTGGACAATAATCAGAAATGTTTGTTGAGCAGCAAATCAGAATATTAGAATGATTTCTGAAGGATCATGTGACACTGAAGACTGCAGTAACGATGCTGAAAATTCAGCTTTGCATTCTAGAAATAAATGACGTTTTAATCAATATTCACATAGAAAAGAGATTTTTGAAATGGTAATAATATTTCACAATATTACTGTTTTTATTATATTTCTGATCAAATAAATGCAGCCTTGGTGAGCAGAAAAGACTTCTATCAAAAACATGAAAATAATGAACTAAAATAAATACATAGTTGCAGTTTTTTTTTGTTATTATATTTTCTTTAACTTTTTGTTTTTAATATAAACAGTATTAAATGTTTTAGAGTGAGACAAATCAACTAATGCATAATTCATAAAATGTATTATTGGTATTTACTGATGTTTTATAATTCATTTTATTTTATTTTACAATATAAATATACTCTAAAATTATTGTAAATTATATATTTAATTATTTTGTATTTTATTGATTTATTTTTTGTTTGATAAATACTATACTCCATCTAAAATTATTAAAACTGCATTTTTAAAATTCATTTTATTTTATAGTGTAAATTATACTCTAAAATTATTGTAAATTACATTTTTAATTTTGCATAATGTTTTGTATTTAATTTTTATAGTAATTTTATTATTCAGTTTTATTTTACAGTGTGTATTCTATAATTCTACATCTAGAATTATTTTAAATTACATTTGTATAATTCATCTTATTTTGTTTTTTTTACAGTCTAAATATACACAAATTTTGTTGTAAATAAAATTTAATTTTTGCATTTTATTTTTGATATTTATTTTATTATTTGATTTTATTTGACAGTGTGACATGCTATGCTCTTTTATATTATTCTATTTCTTTTATTTTTCAGTGTGATTGTGTTTGATTCATATATATATTTTTTGTTTTGGTATTAATGTCTTTCAGATGATTTAGTGATGTAAAAATTTTATTTTTGGTTTAAATAAAAAAGCCAAAGTTACCAATAAGTTACCAATTTTTGGTCCCCATTTTTAGAATATATACAACATTTCTTGTAAAATAAATAAATAAATGCCAGGTTTTCTCTTAAAGAGACAGTTCACCCAAAAATGAAAATTCTGTCATTTACATTTATGTTGTTCCAAACCTGTATGAGTTTCTTTCGTCTGTTCAACACAAAAGAAGATGCTTTGAAGAAATACTATTATCCAAAAAGTTGACGGCACCCATTGACTTCCATTGAATTTTTTTTTCCTACTATGGGAGTCAATAGGTACCATCAGCTGTTTGGATGTAAAAAAATGAATGTTCTGCATATTATGATTGCTTTATCTATAGATGATTAAGACGTTGATGTTGTTTCCTCAGGAGCCGCGCCACCGCAGAAGACTGTCTCAAACACCAGTGGCTTCAGACGGAGGAGCCCGAGGTGAAGGAGAACGTCTCTGAGCCCGTCAGCCCTGACATCTCCAGCCACGATGAAGAAGCGGAGGAGGAGGAGGAGGAGAGCGCTCAGGTGACGGAGGAGCTGATCGTAATGGCCGCATACACCCTCGGCCAGTGCCGCCAGTCCTCCGATAAAGAAAGCCTGACCCCGGACCAGAAGGCCATCTCCAAACGCTTCAAGTTCGAGGAGCCCTTCTCCGCCCTGCAGGAGGTTCCTGGAGAGTTCATCTACTGACCCACATCTGCTCTGCTCTTTCCTCATCTCATGATTTCACCTTGTAAGCCAAACATTGTTTCCACTGGTTGCTCTTGTTTCTCAGTTTGTGCTGCTTTATATTTTCATGGTTAAGTTACTGAAGCCTTGCTGTGGTTCTCTCACTCTCGCTTTTTTGGTGCCATGCTTAAATATTTGATAAGGGTCAAGCTTCTTTTGTGATACTTCCTTTTGCTTGCATTTTCCATGTTTGTATAAAATGAATGTTTGTTCAAGTGGAATTAAATGTAAACAAATCAAATTTTATTTTAAGAGTATTTCTGTCATGTTTATTAAAAAAAAGCCATTATTGTGTGTTGAGCTCCTGATTGATCCGTTCAGGTCATTCCCGGGTAAAGACTTCCACAGCAATAACACGCGTATATATGAAGACCGTGTGTCTCTCTGTGTGTCTGTTTCAACTCGTGTTAGAGTTATAACTGTTAACTGATTTGTCACTATAAAGAATATTTTTAATGGCTACAAATTTCAAAGTGACTGTCTTGATGCTGTAAATAAAAGTTGGATTGTCGCTCTCTGCCTCATTATTTTTGTTGTTATTTTTTTAAATACTTCTGAATCTAAAACTCATCTGTCAGGTTGTACTTTGATCAGACAAAACATGGCAGTAATAGCGTATGAAGCATTTTTAAGATAATTATCGGAGCTTTTTTTAAAGCTCTTGGCCCTCAGTTTGTCTAATTGTACATTTAAATTTAAAAAGGCATTTGGTCATTTAAAAATATAAGCAAAACCCAGAATTTTTTTAAATAAATTTTTCATACAAATGCTCAATAAACGTCGTGTATTATTGATGAAAGCAGCGATAAACTGTTTCTATGTAAATTGCAGAATTATTAAAGCCTTTAAAATTATCCAAGCATGTAGCCCCGCCTCCAGACTTGCGTGATTGGCCCAGAGCTTCCTCCAAGAATTCTGATTGGCTAACACACAATATTCTGTTGCAACATGCTACTCATGTTACAAACATGCTAATCATAGCAACAGGTTAACAACATGCTAATCATGGTAGAAACATGTTAACTTTTATCAGTGTGCTATCAACATTTTTCGTACAAATGCTCAATAAACGTCATGTATTATTGAAGAGAGCAGCGGTAAATAGTGAAATTATTAAAGCCTATTCATTAAAATTATCCAAGCGTGTAGCCCCGCCCTAGACTCATGTGATTGGCCCAGAGCTTCCTCCAAGAATTCTGATTGGCTAACACATGTGAGCTGCTTTGTCTGTGTAGTGCCTATGAAACTTAGGACAGTAATTATTTTGACTTGAAAAAGACAACCTATGCCATTTAAACTACAATTTTGAATGTTACACCTCAAAGTGCAGTGCTAAAACATGCTAGCTTATAGCTTAACCATGCCAATGCGCATGCTAATCATGTTGGAATCGTGCTAGCAATGTGTTAAATTGTGTTAGAAACAAGCTAGCAATATGCTAACCACATGTTAATCATGCTAGCAACAGGTTAGCATGCTAGTGTCATGCTAATCATGTTAGAAACAAGCTAGCGACATGATGATATCATGCTAATCATGTTACCAAAATGTTAACATGCTACCTCTGTGCTAATCATGCTAACAACATGGCAATAGTGTTAGAAACAAGCTAGCAAAATGCTAAACATGCCAATGGTGTTAGAAAAAAGCAACATTCTAATCATGTTAACAAAATGCTAGTGTCATGTTAATTATGCCAAATACACGCTAATAATGCTAGCAACAGGTTAACAACATGTTAGTAACATGTTAATCATGTTAAAACATGCTAATAATGCTAACGAAATGCCAATCATGTTAGAAACAAGCTAGCAACATGCTAATCATGCTCACAACATGGCAATCATGTTAGAAACTAGCTAGGAACATGCTAACAACATGCCAGTGGTGTTAGAAAAACAACATGCTAATCATGTTAGCAACAGGTTAACAACAAAGCTAGCAACATGCTAACAGCATGCTAGTCATCTTAAAACTATTCCAATGACATGCGTGCTAGTAAAATGTTAATTATGCTAGAAACATGTTAGCAACAGGTTGACAACATGGCAGTGACATGCTAATCATGCTATAAACATGCCAGTCATGTTAGAAACAAGCTAGCAACATGTTAATTATGTTAGAAAAATTCTAATCACGTAGAAACATGCTAACAGCATGTTAGTTATGTTAGAAGAACCATTCCAATGACATGCTGGAAAAAAAAATGAAAATCATGTTAACAACATGCTAGCACTATGCTAATCATGTTATAAATCTGCTAACAACATGATAATCATGTTACAAACATGCTAGCAACATGCTAATCATACTGAAAACATGCTAATCATGTAAGAAACATGTTAGCAACAGGTAAACGACATGTTAGTGACACGCCAACAACATGCTAATCATGCTATAAACATGTCAACAACATGTGCTATCAACATCTAATCTATCTAAATTCAAACTTTCAGGCTAGGCTTTCTTAAACCAACCTAAAGTTTGTCTTGACGAACGTTTTTTTTATTTAAGGTTAGTTAAAACAGTGTGGTTTCTCTCAATACCAATTTGAGGAATATCTATCCGGTGGTAGGGATATTTACTATATGGTATTTAAAAAACACTTAAGTTAATCATCTGCAGTTAATAATAATGAATAATCTCATTCTAACATGTATAGTTATTTCTGAAACCATTCACTTTCGCCTCATGTGTACACCTTTAGCAAACGACGTTTTAAACAGCTTCAGTTCACAGACGCTAAAGCAGAAATAGCTTTGGTTTTGCCGCCCTCTGCTGAGTGACGTTATGTAATTGCTTTAAACAGCAAATATTTATTTTGTTTTGATTTTAAAATATTCATACATCTTAAACTATCGATAAAAGTGCTTAAAATATTATAAAACTTAAAAATCGAACGTAAACAATTAAATAATATATATTAAGTAGTCTTCTGCATAATTAGCGCATGTCAATATTGAGTTTATCAGGTGCACACGGTCATCTGGAGGTGCAGGATGCTGTACGGATATCACCGTCGTGATCGATTAGATTGATTAGAGGTGATTTATGTGTCGTGTAGGACGCTCCCCGTGAACACGCTCCATCAGGACGGAACCGGACGTCAGTCAGAGCACCGGAGCGAGAGAATGAGATGCGCTGAAGCGCTATCGGCCCGTCCAAAGGCTTCCCCGTGACGCGTGTGTTCGTAATGGAGGACTGGAGCGACTGTTTGGATGTGGCCGTGCAGATCGCCCGCAGAGCCGGACAGGTAAGTTAACGATAACGATAACGCCTCGCAACATTAGTCGACTCATTCATTACAAACATTAGAAACTAACGGCGACCGACTCGAACAGATCCGCTCAAACATACACGAATGTGCTTTACAGCTACACGGATGGATGGACAGATGATAAACAAACACATAGGATCAACAATGAGCGCTGTTTTGTGGTTGTTTCACTGTTTACTGACGACAGACAGCGTTAATCTAACACAGATCCACTGCAGAACAGCTTATATATGAGTCAGCATTGATACTTGTTGTTCTGTAATACTACAAACTCTATAATATTAATATAAGGCTCTGTATTTGAGTAGAAGCTTTGTGTCATTGACCTTTTTCATGTTGCCACTGTTATAAATAGCCTTGATAAAGCTACATATCTTGGCCATGATGGACTACACTGTAGCCTGTTGGAAAGTATTAGGACAATATGATTCTGAAATGTTAATAACTCATATATTATATTATATTAATAAAGCTCCAAACAATAACACTGTATTTATATAACGTCTTTTATAACATCCATATTTCATGAACTTTTCCAATTAATATTTTCTTATAATATTTTCAGGTTTTGTTTACATTTTACTAAAGTATTAGTCATTTTGTGATGTCATTGTATCTTTATTAATATTTCTATATAACTTCTATTGATTTATTTTTTATATTTCATGAAATTAAACTTTATTTCTGTTAGTGGCTAAGGCAAGAAGAAGTTTTTTTTATCTATTTTATGTAATTTTGCTATGCACTTTTGTTTTCATTTCTTTTCTTTTTTTTGGGTTTTGGTAAATTTAAATTAATTGCTAAGAAAAAAGTTTTTCATCTAGTTTTTGAGTCAAAGACGAAAAAGCTTTTAAGCATAGAAACAAAAAGTGTAATACTGCTTTCAATTGTTGTTGTTGTTTTTCCAAAAAAAATATTTAAAAGGTTATCATTAGTTTAATTACATTATTGTTTTTGTTTTTCTGAGCAAGAAATAAATATATTTTTTCCCTAATTTACAGAAGACACCCACTAAAATGTCATTCAGTGTGACAATCTTGTCAGGGATGTTTACAACAAAAATCAATTTATGACATATTAAAAGACAAATTACTTTCACCCCAAATACTAATTAGTTGTAATTCTACACTTTTAAAATTGGCCACTATCCTAGGTTTTGCCCATTAGTCAGTATAAGAATATATATATATATATATATATATATATATATATATATATATATATATATATATATATATATATACTATAATATAATATTTTAATATATACAAGTCAGAATAAGCATGTTGTTTGAATTTTTACATAAATATTGTGTTACACTGAATGACAATGTAACATTATTTCAACCAAATTTTGACATTTTATTCTCCAAAAACTTATTCGAAACCTTAAAAGTAGACACTTCACTTACATTTAGTATTTTAGATTAAACTTATTTTATTTTAATTAGTTGCTAATGCCAGTTCGTTCATATTTTTTTTATTTTAAGTGTCAGGTTTTCATTTAATGTTTTTGTTTTGTTTTATTTCTGCTTTATTTCGTTTAACGAAAGTTAGTTTTAAAAGGTAACAATAGCAACAGTAGATACTGTACTATGGTATCAGTGATGGACTAAACTCTTTCAGCACCAGAAAATACCATAGTATTCCCATGTGTTACTGTGGTTAGAGTATAGACTGGCTGTGTGTTTTCTCCATCAGGTGGTTCAGTCAGCGGTGAAGCAGGAGAAACGAGTGAGCAGCAAGAGCACACCAACAGACCTGGTGACGGAGGCAGACCATCAGGTGGAGGAGCTCATCATCTCCACACTCAGGGAGAAATACCCCTCACACAGGTAAAAACACACACAAATACCCCCCAAAACGCCCCTCGCATGGGTAAAATAAAAAAAAAACACAAATACCCCCCCCAAAATGCCCTTCGCATGGGTAAAAAAAACACACAAATACCCCCCAAAACGCCCTTCGCGTGGGTTAAAAAACCACACACGGGTAACGAACACGCAAATGCCCCCCAAAACGTACATATATGCCACCCACACGGATAAAGAACACGCAATTGCCCCCCACACGGGTAACGAACACGCGAATGCCCCCCAAAACACGCATACATGCCCGCCACACGGGTAAAGAACACGCAAATGCCCCCCAAAACGTGCATATATGCCACCCACACGGATAAAGAACACGCAAGTGCCACCCACACGGATAAAGAACACACAAGTGCCACCAACACGGGTAAAGAACACACAAGTGCCACACAAAAGCGTGCATATATGCCACCCACACGGATAAAGAACACGCAAGTGCCACCCACACGGATAAAGAACACACAAGTGCCACCAACACGGATAAAGAACACACAAGTGCCACCAACACGGGTAAAGAACACGCGAATGCACCCCAAAACACGCATACATCCCCCCCACATGTGTAAAGAACACGCAAATGCCCCCCAAAACGTGCATATATGCCACCCACACGGATAAAGAACACACAAATGCCCCCCACACGGATAAAGAACACACAAATGCCCCCAACACGGGTAAAGAACACACAAATGCCCCCCACACGGGTAAAGAACACACAAATGACCCCCACACGGGTAAAGAACACGGAAATGCCCCCCAAAACACGCATACACCCCCCCACGTGTGTAAAGAACACGCAAATGCCCCCAAAGCGTGCATACATGCCCCCCACAAGAATAAAGAACACACAAATGCCGCCAACACGGGTAAAGAACACACAAATGACCCCCACACGGGTAAAGCACACGCAAATGCCCCCAAAGCGTGCATACATGCCCCCAACACGGGTAAAGAACACACAAGTGCCACACAAAAGCGTGCTTACATGCCCCCCACACGGATAAAGAACACACAAATGCCCCCCACATGGGTAAAGAACACACAAATGCCCCCCACACGGGTAAAGAACACGGAAATGCCCCCCAAAACACGCATACATCCCCCCCCACGTGTGTAAAGAACATTCAAATGCCCCCAAAGCGTGCATACATGTCCCCCACACAGATAAAGAACACACAAGTGCCACCGCCACGGGTAAAGAACACACAAGTGCCACACAAAAGCGTGCATATATGCCACCCACACGGATAAAGAACACGCAACTGCCACCAACACGGATAAAGAACACACAAGTGCCACCAACACGGGTAAAGAACACACAAGTGCCACCAACACGGGTAAAGAACACACAAGTGCCACCAACACGGATAAAGAACACACAAGTGCCACCAACACGGGTAAAGAACACACAAGTGCCACCTACACGGATAAAGAACACACAAGTGCCACCAACACGGGTAAAGAACACACAAGTGCCACCAACACGGATAAAGAACACACAAGTGCCACCAACACGGATAAAGAACACACAAGTGCCACCAACACGGATAAAGAACACACAAGTGCCACCAACACGGATAAAGAACACACAAGTGCCACCAACACGGATAAAGAACACACAAGTGCCACCAACACGGGTAAAGAACACACAAGTGCCACAAACACGGGTAAAGAACACACAAGTGCCATCAACACGGATAAAGAACACACAAGTGCCACCAACACGGATAAAGAACACACAAGTGCCACCAACACGGATAAAGAACACACAAGTGCCACCAACACGGATAAAGAACACACAAGTGCCACCAACACGGGTAAAGAACACACAAGTGCCACCAACACGGATAAAGAACACACAAGTGCCACCAACACGGATAAAGAACACACAAGTGCCACCAACACGGGTAAAGAACACACAAGTGCCACCAACACGGATAAAGAACACACAAGTGCCACCAACACGGATAAAGAACACACAAGTGCCACCAACACGGATAAAGAACACACAAGTGCCACCAACACGGGTAAAGAACACACAAGTGCCACCAACACGGATAAAGAACACACAAGTGCCACCAACACGGGTAAAGAACACACAAGTGCCACCAACACGGATAAAGAACACACAAGTGCCACCAACACGGATAAAGAACACACAAGTGCCACCAACACGGGTAAAGAACACACAAGTGCCACCAACACAGATAAAGAACACACAAGTGCCACCAACACGGATAAAGAACACACAAGTGCCACCAACACGGATAAAGAACACACAAGTGCCACCAACACGGGTAAAGAACACACAAGTGCCACCAACACGGATAAAGAACACACAAGTGCCACCAACACGGGTAAAGAACACACAAGTGCCACCAACACGGATAAAGAACACACAAGTGCCACCAACACGGATAAAGAACACACAAGTGCCACCAACACTGATAAAGAACACGCAAGTGCCACCAACACGGATAAAGAACACACAAGTGCCACCAACACGGATAAAGAACACACAAGTGCCACCAACACGGGTAAAGAACACGCGAATGTCCCCCAAAACACGCATACATCCCCCCCACATGTGTAAAGAACACGCAAATGCCCCCCAAAACGTGCATATATGCCACCCACACGGATAAAGAACACACAAATGCCCCCCACACGGATAAAGAACACACAAATGCCCCCAACACGGGTAAAGAACACACAAATGCCCCCCACACGGGTAAAAAACACGCAAATGCCCCCCAAAACATGCATACACCCCCCCCCCCCCCACATGTGTAAAGAACACGCAAATGCCCCCAAAGCGTGCATACATGCCCCCCACAAGGATAAAGAACACACAAATGCCGCCAACACGGGTAAAGAACACGCAAATGACCCCCACACGGGTAAAGAACACGGAAATGCCCCCCAAAACACGCATACATCCCCCCCACGTGTGTAAAGAACATGCAAATGCCCCCAAAGCGTGCTTACATGTCCCCCACACGGATAAAGAACACACAAGTGCCACCAACACGGGTAAAGAACACACAAATGCCCCCCACACGGGTAAAGAACACGGAAATGCCCCCAACACGGATAAAGAACACACAAGTGCCACCAACACGGGTAAAGAACACGCGAATGCCCCCCAAAACACACATACATCCCCCCCACGTGTGAAAAAAACACGCAAATGCCCCCAAAGCGTGCATACATGTCCCCTACACGGATAAAGAACACACAAATGCACCCCAAAACGGATAAAGAACACACAAGTGCCACCAATACGGGTAAAGAACACGCGAATGCCCCCAAAACACACATACATCCCCCCCACGTGTGTAAAAAACACGCAAATGCCCCCAAAGCGTGGATACATGTCCCCTACACGGATAAAGAACACACAAATGCCCCCAACACGGATAAAGAACACACAAGTGCCACCAATACGGGTAAAGAAAACGCGAATGCCCCCAAAACACACATACATCCCCCCCACGTGTGTAAAAAACACGCAAATGCCCCCAAAGCGTGCATACATGTCCCCTACACGGATAAATAACACACAAATGCCCCCAACACGGGTAAAGAACACGCAAATGCCCCCTAAAACGCGCATACATGCCTCCCACACGGGAAACAAACACGTGTTAAAAACTCTCTTAAAGGGATTGCTCCTAAACTCAGTTTGTTACCTGTATAATCTTAGTTTGTGACTTGTATGAGTTTTTCCAGATTATTTTGTTGTTATTCTGTCTCTCACTGTTCAAATAAACCTACTATTAAAATGATAGACTGATCATTTCTTTGTCAGTGGGCAAACGTACAAAAATATTTTTTTGCTCACTAGTAACTATTACAAATATTTCTTCAGTAATTAAAGTAATGCTAAAATAAAATATAAAAATATAAAAAATAAAAGCTTATTCAGAATATTCATGCCAAAGTTACACTGATGTCTACAGTGGTATGTTTTGTAATATGAAAATGATAATCATTGAGTATTAAGTTTTAAAGATTAATTTAATAAAATCAGACCCATCGGCCCACTTTCCAATAAAAGACTTGCCGTTTTTCTTTCCATAAAAGGGCACTACAGACTTTCTGTGAAGTGTTTAATGTTTCACATTCTTCAGTAATAACTGTTGGTATGATTGTGATGTTCTCTGTGTCAGATGTTGATGTGATGTTGATTATAACGTCAGGTTTATCGGTGAGGAATCATCCGCTGCTGGTGTGAAGTGTGAACTGACAGACGCCCCTACATGGATCATCGATCCCATCGACGGCACGTGTAACTTTGTGCACAGGTACCGTAACCATCACGTATTGTGTTTAAATCATCATATAAATATATTCTTGAGTTCCCAACACACAATCTTTCATTTCCAGTTTCCCCATGGTGGCAGTAAGCATTGGATTTGCTGTCAGAAAAGAGGTAAACACTGATAAAGCAATACAGGGACAGCATTAAGTCTGCTTTCATTGATGCCGTGTGTTTATGTTCAATAACCACAAGATTTCTGGCCCTCAGCTGGAGCTCGGCGTCATCTATCACTGTTTTGACGGGACGCTGTATACGGCCAGGAAAGGACACGGAGCCTTTTGCAACGGTGTTCGACTACAGGTTTCAAAAGAAAAAGGTACTGAAATTATATTTAAACTTACAGTTATTATTATTATTCTGAGACAAAAAATTCTGACTGCTGCTCCTCCTAGAGCTTTAACTCGACAAACTCCAAACTGACCGATCTGACTCCAGCTGCTATATCCTAGTCCTGATAGGAAAAACTGTCCAGGAAAACTGGAAAAATACGTCTAGAAACACATTAACAACATGCTAATCATTCTAGAAACATGCTATTAACTTGCCAATAATGCTAACAACTGGTTATGAATGCTAACATGTTTGCGACGTTCTAATCATGCTAGCAACATGCTTATCATTCTAGTAACATGCTAACAACATGTTAATCATACTAGTAACATGTTAACAACATGCTAATTAGGCTAGAAACATGTTAAAAACATACTAACAACATGCTAATCATGCTAGAAACATGCTAGTAACTTGCTAATAATGTTAACATGCTATGAATGCTAACATCACGTTAGCGGCATTCTAATTATGCTAGCAACATGCTAGTAACAGATTAATCATGTTAGAAACATGCTAACAACATGCTAATCATGCTAGAAACATGTTAACAACAGGTTAATTAGGCTAGAAACATGTTAACAACAAATGCTAATAATGCTAGAAACATGCTAGTAACATGTTAATTATGCTATCAGCATGTTAGCAACACCTTATTGACATGTTAATTATGCTACAGACATGCTAGAAACATGCTAACAACATGCTAATCTTGCTAGGAACATACTAATAACATGTTAATTATGCTATCAGCATGTTAGCAACACCTTATTGACATGTTAATTATGCTACAAACATGCTAGAAACATGCTAACAACATGCGAATCATGCTAGTAACATGTTAATTATGCTATCAGCATGTTAGCAACACATTATTGACATGTTAATTATGTTACAAACATGCTAACAACATGCTAATCTTGCTAGGAACATACTAATAACATGTTAATTATGCTATCAGCATGTTAGCAACACATTATTGACATGTTAATTATGTTACAAACATGCTAACAACATGCGAATCATGCTAGAAACATGTTAACAACATGTTAATTAGGCTATAAACATGTTAACAACATGCTAATCATAATGCTAGTAACATGTTAACAACATGTTAATTAGGCTATAAACATGTTAACAACATGCTAATCATGCTAGTAACATGTTAATTATGCTATCAGCATGTTAGCAACACATTATTGACATGCTAATTATGTTACAAACATGCTAACAACATGCTAATCTTGCTAGGAACATACTAATAACATGTTAATTATGCTATCAGCATGTTAGCAACACATTATTGACATGTTAATTATGTTACAAACATGCTAAAAACATGCTAACAACATGCTAATCATGCTAGAAACATGTTAACAACATGTTAATTAGGCTATAAACATGTTAACAACATGCTAATCATGCTAGTAACATGTTAATTATGCTATCAGCATGTTAGCAACACATTATTGACATGTTAATTATGTTACAAACATGCAAGAAACATGCTAACAACATGCTAATCTTGCTAGGAACATACTAACAACATGCCAATCATGCTAGGACATGCTAGCAACATGCTAATCATGCTAGAAATGTGCTAACAATATGCTAGTAACTTGCTAATTATGCTAGCTACATGCTAGTAACATGCTAAATAAGTTAGAAACATGCTAAAACATGCTTTCTATCCATTTATCCATCCATTCAGCCGACAGACTGTATTGCCTTCAAAACATTCAAGCTTTAAGCTTTAAAACTACTTTAAACTTAAAAAAATTTTGGACTGAAAACCATGCAATTTCTACAATTTTTAAAACTGTTAAAAACTTTAAAACCTTTTCACACTTTCTGATCAGGCTTTTTCAAGCCAACTTAAAGTTTGTCTTGACAAACTTTTTTATCTAGTTACAGTTTAAAATGGCTGTTGGGTCATTCCATGTTAAGTCAAACCAAATTTCAGCTCAAATGTTTGATTTTGGTATTATTATCTCTGACGAAAGGTAAACATATATAGTAATGAAAGCCAAAATATTAACTGTCCTGGATGAATATATACTATTTTGTAAAGTGGGGTCAAAATGGCAGTTTTCACCTGAGATTCAGAGTCAAGTTACAGGGGGGTAAAATTACTTCAGAAAGATGGCAGCATCATAATGTTATTTTTACACAAAGATAGTAAGTTCTGTTTGTAAAATCTGTTGACTTTAGCAATCTTTGTTGCATTATGTGCCAATGGTGACCATTCAAAAATGAGGAAACAGCACTTTTTGACTCTAAGGTTTGCGTGCCTGTAACTCAAGAAATATTAAAGATATCTTAATGCCCTTTTAGATATTGGTTCTTAACAAACCTTCCTTTGAGCATCTTCATTTTAAAGGCTTTATATAGTTTGGTTCCAGTGATAATGGAATTTCAGTATGGCTCATTAAATTGTACACATTTGCAGTGGTCAAAAACCAAATGTGGGTAAATTTGCAAAAATATGATACTTCTTTTCTTTTAAAGAGAACTGTCTGAAAAACAAATAACGTTAATTTAAAGATGCATCTTGTTTCCTTCTGTCAAGACAACTGTGTTGAACAGACAGTCAGACATTGTTCTTTCAACAAAATGAGTAAGTGACCAACATTTTGGTTTTCAACCACTGAAAATGGGTAATATTTAACTATCTGAAAATGGAGCCTCATTGAGATCCCAATATCTCTGGAACTGAATGATGTAGGGCCTTGAAAATGAAGATTCTGAAAGAAAAGTTAATTAAGAACTAGAATCTATATTGAGATATCTTTAATACTTCTTTAGTTACAGGCATGCAAACTTTAGAAAAAGCACTCAGACAAGTATGTTCAGTGCAGTTGTTTTGACAGAAGGAAACAAGATACATCTCTAGTTTCAACATTATTTGTTCTTCAGACATTCCCCTTTAATAGAAAAGAAGTATCATATTTTAGCAAACTGACCCAGAATTGGTTTTTGACCACTGAAAATATGTACAATTTAACAATTTACTCTTGGAGTCATATGAAAATTCCAGTCTCTCTGGAACCGAGCCATATAGACCCTTTAAAATGAAGATGCCAAACGGAAGGTTTGTTAAGACTCAATGTCTAAAAGGACATTCAAATATCTTTAATACTTCTTGAGTTACAGGCACGCAAACTTTAGAGAAAAACTTGAAAAGTGCTGTTTCTCCATTTTTAAATGGTCACCATTGGCGCATAATGCAACAAAGATTGCTAAAGTCAACAGATTTTACTAACAGACCTACCAGTCTCTGTTTAAAAATAACATTATGATGCTGCCATCTTTCTGAAGTCATTTTTACAGCCTTGTGACTTGGCTCTGAATCTCAGGTAAAAACTTGCCATTTTGACCTCCCTCTACGAAATAGTGGATTACTCAGTAAATATTCATCCATGACATTTAATATTTTGGCACATGATCCTTCAGAAATTATTCTAATATGCTAATATGCTGCTCAAGAAACTTTTGTGATCATTTACGATGTTGAATACAGAGGAAACAGGATTCACGGATGAATTCAAAAGAAGAGCATTTATTTGAAATAAAAATCTTTTGCAACTTTATAAATGTCGTTTAATGTGTCATTACTGAATAAAAGTATCAAAATGTATCAAAAAACCTTAAACTTTTGAGAGTTGTGTGTTTAAATAATTCATCAAATTCTATAAATGCTCTTTATGGATTTAATCTCAAATCATTTACTTGTGTTTTTGCTGCTAGCCTTTAATCTCCACCATAAAAACGGTGTCAGACTGATCCAGTATGATGTGTTTACTATCTCAGATGTGTCGAAGGCCCTCATTCTCACAGAGATCGGCGCGAAGAGAGACCCGGCAACACTGGATATCTTTTCAGGAAACATGAAGAAATTATTAAGCGCACCGACTCATGGGTAGGTGATAAATGTGTGAGCTGTAATATAAAGCAATTAAAGGAGAAGTTTACTTCCAGAACTAAAATGTACAGATAATGTACTCACCCCCTTGTCATCCAGGATGCTCATGTCTTTCTTTCTTCAGTCGTAAAGACATTATGTTTTTTAAGAAAAACATTTGATGATTTCTCTCTATATAGTGGACTTCTGTGGTGCCCTGAGTTTGAACTTCCAAAATGCAGTTTAAATGCAGCTTCAAAGGACTCTTAAACGATCCCAGCTGAGGAAGAAGGGTCTTATCTAGTGAAATTATCATTTTTTTTATATTTCTCTGATTAATTGGCTACCGGTCACTATCCGCCGATAATCGCTTTGGGATGTTTAATCGGCGGTCTCTAAAAAGGCCGATCTCATAAACCGATCTAAAGCTGATGACGCCTGCATATAATTACGGTCTACTGTGTTTCACAGTCAACGCATATGGGTTTTTGGCTATGTTTAAAGGAAAATAGCACTTTTAGATAAAAAAGACAATAATAAATGGCAGTCGTGGAGGTAGAAAAACAAAGTTCTTTATTAACAACAAGATTGCTTGTAATAAAGATTTAAATGCAAAAGAAAAGGCAGTAGAACTGACTGTTTCTGTCGATAGTGATTTTTAAAGGGGTCATCGGATGCAAAACTCACTTTTCCATGTTGTTTGAACATTAATGTGTATTGGCAGTTTGTGTACACAACCACCCTACAATGATAGAAATCTTTAATCTTTAAAAGTAATATCCCCTTTTTAAAATCAGGTCATTCTCAGCTTCTTGTGGGTGTGATGGCACACAGACAGGCCCCTCCCACGATAGTTGATTGACATGAGCGCCTCACCTTAGCCCCGCCCTCACTGGACTGAAACAGTCCGACTCTGACTCTGAGGTGTTCTGTTGTTGGATGCAATAATGAACATAGCAGTCGTCATTTACTCCCGACATCTGAGCCGCTGAAGACGCAGAGGATAACGTTACTTTCGTTTTTAAAAAGGAAAGCGCTGATCCCAATCTACAAATGCCTCTATGTTCGTGCGAATCGTTCCTGATGCAGCTTCACCCACCACAGCAGAAGTGAGTATAAGGGGTTTTTATGCATCTTTGCAAATGGCCTTTCTTAATAATGTGCTTGTTGGCAAGTTTAGCCACTAAACGCTGCTAAATGCGGCTAAAGTAAACATTACGGCTCATAATCCTATATTAGAGAGGGGCGGGGCGAGCAGAGCTCATTTGCATTTAAAGAAACATGCAAAAGAATGAACTGATTTTTTGCAGAGCTGAAAAGGGTGTTTTTTTACACTACTATTGAGAATTATGTTTATATTTTTTATTAAAGATTTATTTTTTGGAATTTTTGCCTTTATTGTGATGGGACAGATCAGATATGACAGGAAGCGAAGTGGGAGTATTGTGCAATAATTGCACTATTCTATATTTTAAAAAAAGCACTGCATGATCAAACATTTAGGTGAGAAATATATACGTTTGAAAAATAGATTTTAGACCCTTGTTCCTTGGCTGGGAACGTTTAGAGTCCTTTGAAACTGCATTTAAACTGCATTTAGGAAGTTCAAACTCGCGGGCACCATAGAAGTCCACTATATGGAGAAAATTCCTGGAATGTTTTCCTCAAAAAACATACTTTCTTATTGACTGAAGAAAGAAGGACATGAACATCTTGGATGACAAGGGGATGAGTACATTATCTGCAAATGTGTTTTGGAAGTGGACTCCGTTAAGTGATGTGGCTCATATAGTCGGTGTGTTTGTCCTGCAGTGTGAGGATCATTGGCAGCTCGACGCTAGCGCTCTGTCATATCGCCAGCGGAGCGGCGGAGGCGTATTACCAGTACGGCCTGCACTGCTGGGACATCGCAGCGGCCGCAGTCATCATCAGAGAGGCCGGCGGATACGTCATCGACACAACAGGTCAGTTATGATGTTATGGATCACTGCAAAAAATGCCTTTCTTACTTAGATTTGTTGTCTTGTTTCCAGACAAAATATCTAAGAATTCTTAAATCAAAAAGGATTTTCTAGATGAGTAAAAATATTGTCTTGTTTAAAAAAAAAAAGTCAAAATTAAGTGTCAAGCAAAATAATCTGCCAATGGGGTAAGAAAAATAATCTTGTTTTCTGTTTGAAATAAGATTTTTTTTCTTACCCCACTGGCAGATTGTTTTGTTTGTTCTAAGCAAAAACTCAATATTTTTACTCGTCTAGAAAATCCTTTCTGATTTAAGAATTCTTAGATATTTTGGCTGGAAACAAGACAACAAATCTAAGTAAGAAAATCATTTTTTGCAGTGATGCAGAAAGTGCACCATAGTTGGTCATTATTATGTTTAATTCATAATGTAGGATTTCAAACAAAAAGGGCTTTTATATCTGGATGATTGATTTGGGATTAGTATTTTGTTATGAATGTTGGGCTGAACATGAGGATTTGGGTGAGCACATGATGAAAATCTAAACATGTAGATAATATTTCATGCTTAGTTTAGTATTTGTATATAAATTGTAGCTAAATTACAGTCATAAAAGGATGTTTATACTGTACAGATGTTAAAATAGCTTAGTGTTTGCACACTGTTCCATATACATATGAGTAGTGCTATGAAAAGTGCTATAATAAAATGTTTCACCTGCAATACATTGAGAAAATGTTTGTTTTATAGCTATTTAATCATATAATTTTATTTTAGGCTCACTTTGGTATCAACTGTGCATAAAATTGCTTGTTTAGTTCTTATAGTTCAATAAAATTAGTATTTAATAAATAAGATTAAAATAATTAAAATATATGAATTTTAAAATACTGAAAAGCTAAATAAATAAACCCCCAAAATAAAATTTAAAAATCATGAATTTATAATAAAAATAAAATAAAAGTTACTTAATTATTCATAAATTCTGAAGGATCATGTGACACTGAAGACTGAAGTAATGACGCTGAAAATTCAGATTTGATCACAGGAATAAATATAATTTAACAACAAAAGCTGTTTTTTAAATAGTAATAATATTTAACAATATTGCTGATTTGTTTCTTGTATTTTCGATCAAATAAATGCAGCCTCGATGAGCAAAAGAGAATACACTAAATAATAATAAATAAATAAATACAACAATAATAAAATAAAAACAGTAATGTTTCCACATTATTAAAAAATACTGTATGTCTTTATTTATTTATTTTATTTTATTTATTTATTTATTTTCTTACTGTTATACAGTTCTATATACATATGAGTAATGCTATAGAAAGTGGTATAATTACAAAAAGTAGCACCTGTAATACTTTAAAAAAATTAATTATATTGAATGTGGTTTTTATATTTTGATCATTTTATTTTAGGTCCACTTTGGTAAATCCACTATGCATGAAATTTTATAGATGTGTAAATTCTAATAGTTTAAAATTCTTTCTAATTCTGACCTACCATTTAAATAAGTAATATTAGTGAATAATAAGATACTAAAAAAATAAAGTATATCACAAAAAACTCAAAATAAAATAAAATTAAAAATAAAAAAAATACTAAAAAGCAAAACAAATAAAACCTCAAAATAAATAAAATAATGAATAAAATGAAATAATAATAATAAAACTAAATATAGTAAATGTCTCAGGTGGTTGCTGATATTTTGTGTGTGTGAAATGTCTGAATGTGTGTGTGTGTGTGTGTGTGTGTGTGTGTGTGTGTGTGTGTGTGTGTGTGTGTGTGTGTGTGTGTGTGTGTGTGTGTGTGTGTGTGTGTGTGTGTGTGTGTGTGTGTGTGTGTGTGTGTGTGTGTGAGGCGACACAAAGAGTCTTTGTTGGGGAGGAGGGTTAGGTCATGACCATGCGGTCGGAGAGAAACGAGGGTCCTGAGAGGAATATCGCTTCCATGTAAAAGCCCAAAAAAAACGCCAAACATTTCCTTACAGTCTAGATGTTCTGTGTTATCCAACCCATGTAGTTTTGTGTACAGTGATGTTATTGTAATCTTGCCCAGATTGTCATCTTGCATTTGTGTGACGACTGAACGAGGTCGAAATATAACAAGCTGGCAGACATAGCTATAGTTGTAGCAGAAAGAAAGTCAAATAAAAGTGGCTTTTGAATTCAAATTAAATTAAATTAAATTAAAACCTAAATGTAATTTTTTTTTAAAAAAGAATACATTTATAAATAAAGACAAAAAAGGCAAAATAAATTAATAATAATATTAATAATAATAATAAAATAAAAAGTAATTATAATATAATGAAAAATAAAATAAGAATCTAAATAAAATGAAATGTAAAAAAAGAAAACATGAATATAAACTAAAATAAATTCATAAATAAATAAAGACAAAAATAAAGGCAAAATAAATTAATAATAATAATGATAATACAATAAAAAGTAATAATAATATAATGCAATAAAAAATAAAAATAAATTTAAAAAATATATAAAAAATGAATATAAACTAAAATAAAATCATAAATAAATAAAGACAAAAAAGGCAAAATAAATTAATAATGATTATTTGTAGTAAAATAAAAAAAAAATAATATAATGAAAAATAAAATAAAACCGAAGACAAACCTAAATAAAATAAAATGAAAGAAATAATATAAAGACAAAAAATAAAATAATAATAATAATAATAATAATAATAAAATAAAAAGTAATAATAATATAATAAATAATAAAATAAAATACAAACCTAATTTAAATAACAATGTAAAAAATAAAAATAAAAAATGAATGTAAAACTTAAAACGTATAACTTAAATAAAACCATAATTAAATAAAGTCAAAAATAAAGTCAAAATATATGAATAATAATAATAATAATAATAATAATACAAAGTAATAATAATATAATAAAAAAATAAAATTAAAATAAAATGTAAAAAAAATCATATAAACTAAAATAAATTCATAAATAAATAAAGGCAAAATAAATTAATAATAATATAATGAAAAATACAATTAAAATTAAAAGTGAATATAAACTTAAATAAATTCATAAATAAATAAAGAAAAATAAAGGCAAAATACATTAATAATAATATAATAAAATAAAAAGTAATAATAATTTAATGACAAATAAAATAAAATAAAAACCTAAAATAAATAAAATTTATAAAGAAATAAAGAAATAATATAAACTAAAATAAATTAATAAATAAATAAAGACAAAAATAACAGCAAAATAAATTAATAATAATAATAATAAAATAAAAAGTAATAATAATATAAAAACAAATAATATAAAATAAAAACCTAAAATAATAAAAAAATAATAATAATATGAACTAAAATAAATGAATAAATAAATAAAGACAAAAATAACGGCAAAATAAATTAATAATAATAATAATAATAATAATAATAATAATAATAATAAAAAAGTAATAATAATATAATGACAAATAAAATAAAATAAAAACCTAAAATAAATAAAATGTATAAAGAAATAATATAAACTAAAATAAATGAATAAATAAATAAATAAAGACAAAAATAACAGCTAAATAAATTAATAATAATAATAATAATAATAATAAAATAAAAAGAAATAATAATATAATGACAAATAAAATAAAATAAAATAAAAACCTAAAATAAATAAAAAGATTTTAAAAAATTAAATAAAATAAACAAAAATAAATTCATAAATAAATAAAGGCAAATAAATTAATAATAATAATAATAATAAAGTAATAATATAATGAAAAATACAATAAAATAAAAACCTAAAAATAATTAAATAATAATAATAATAATAATAATTTAAAAAAATAAAGACATAAATAACAGCAAAATAAATAATAATAATGATAATAAAATATAAAGTAATAATAATATTAATAATACTACAATAAAAAGTAATATTAATATAATGAAAAATAAAATCTAATAAATAAATAAATAAATAAAAATGGTTTGAATCTTGTTTGTTTGTGTTGTAGGAGGGCCGCTCGACCTGATGTCCAGACGTGTTGTGGCCGCTGGGACGCGTGAGATCGCCGACTACATGGTGAAGCAGCTGCAGCCGATAAACTACGGCCGTGACGACACTGACCCCGACGGGCTGGCCTGACCTCTGACCCCATCCCAAGCCTTTTACCTCAGAACACACAATCCTGCCGCGCCACAACTGCAGTGTCCTTTAAACGCTACACTCACATTTCTATCAGTTTTTTAGTTTAACATCATCTGATTTGTATTTTAAAGTCACTGAAAACACCCTCAAATCATGGCATTGGTTTCATTTCTGGATGAAATTGTAATCGCTGGACCCACGACCATATTTTTATACCATGTAGTTTATTAAATCAATTCATCCTTGGAAATAAGCATGTTAAACACTGGAAGTCGCTTCAGATGCCTTGAAATCACAAGGATGTGGATGATGCCAAATTCAGATGATTTTCCATGATTTTATATTACTAAATGGAAATATCTGCTTTTGATCACAGAAAAGCGAGGCGAAATATACACAGCTAAACAGATCAGCACTCAGGACTCGGTTATGAATTGGTATAACTCGTTTTTAATGAACAAGCACTGCTAAAATTTTTAATTAATCAATAAAAAATCTAAAATGATCAAAAAGAGGAAACATTATGATTTTTAAATGTTTTTAATGAACCCTATTATGCTTACCAAATAGTAATATTGTGAAATACTACAATTTGGAATACCTATTTTTAATTATTAATGACTTCTGAAGGATCATGTGACACTGAAGACTAGAGAAATGATGCTGAAAATTCAGCTTTGATCACAGGAATACATTTTATTTAAACATTTTAAAAAAGTCTCTTATGCTCATCAAAGTTTCATTTATTTGATAAAAAATACAGAAATATATTGCAATTAAAAATAGCAGTTTTTTATATTACTATACTTTAAAATATAATTTATTTCCGTGATGCAAAGATGAATTTTCAGCATCATTACTGCAGTCTTCAGTGTCACATGATCCTTCAGAAATCATTCTAATATGTGGATTTATTACTTTTATTATCAATGTTGGAAACACTTGTGCTACTTAATATTTTTGGGGGGATTTGTGATAATTTTTTTCAGGATTCTTTGATGAATAAAAAGTTTTCTATTTTAAATAAATGCAGTTTTTTTTTTTTTTTTCATCAAAGAATCTTGAAAAAAGAATCACAGGTTACAAAAAATATTAAGCAACACAAGTGTTTCCTACATTGATAATAAAAGTAATAAATCAGTATATTTGAATGACTTCTGAAGGATCATGTGACACTGAAGACTGGAGAAATGATGCTAAAAATTCAACTTTGATCACAGAAATAAATTACATTTTAAAATATACACTGCTGCTCAAACGTATGGGATCAGTAAGATTTTTTATGTTTTTTAAAAAAGTCTCTTATGCTCATTAAAGTTCCATTTATTTGATCAAAAATACAGAAATATTATTGCAATTAAAAATAGCAGTTTTTTATATTACTATACTTTAAAATATAATTTATTTCCGTGATGCAAAGATGAATTTTCAGCATCATTACTGCAGTCTTCAGTGTCACATGATCCTTCAGAAATCATTCTAATATACTGATTTATTACTTTTATTATCAATGTTGAAAACAGCTGTGCTGCTAAATATTTTTTTGGAAACTGATACTTTTTTCAGGATTCTTTGGTGAGTAAAAAGTTCAAAAGAACAGCATTTATTCAAAATAGAAATCTTTTCTAACATTATAAGTCTTTACTATCACTTTTTATCGATTGAACACATCCTTGCTGAATAAAAGTATAGTTCTTTCAAAGAGACAAAGAAATAAAACATTTACTGACCCTAAACTTTGAACGAGGTGTTTATTGTTACAAAAGTTTTCTATTTTAAATAAATGCTGTTCTTTTTTTTTTTTTTTTACATTTTATTTATGAAAGAAACCTAAAAAATTATCACAGGTTCCAAAAAATAGATACTAAGCAGCTCAACTGTTTCCAAAATTAATAATAAATCAGCATATGTTTTCTGAAGGATCATGTGACACTGAATACTGGAGTAATGATGCTGAAAATTCAGCTTTGCATCACAGAAATAAATTATATTTTAAAGTATATTAAAATAGAAAACCATTATTTTAAATTGCATTAACATTTCACAATATTACAGTTTGTTTCTGTATTTTTAATCAAATAAACGCAGCCTCGATGAGTGAAAAAGTCTTCTTCAAAAGCATTAAAAATCCAAACATTTGAGTGACACAGTATATATTTTTAAATAGTAATAATATTTTAGAATATTGCACTTTTTTTCTTTATTTTTGATCAAATAAATGCATCATTAGTGAGCAAAAGAGACTACATAAAAAAAAAAACACATTTAAAAATAGTAATGTTTCCAAACTTTTAACAAGTACTATGTCATTTAGTAAATAAATATAATTTTTTACAATCAAATAGGCTTTTTGAAGCATTTTGAGCAAAGTAAACATTTATCTTGTTTTATCTTTCCAAAAAATATTGATTAATAAAAAAATCTGTATCTACATGTTCTTACACATTTTGATCATGTGCAGAAGCTGAAATTCATCACTTCATCATCTAAACTTTAAATTAAACAAATCCTTGTGATTGCATACAAAATTTCCAGACACTGCAATTTTAACCTGTATTTGACATTTTTTAAGTTTTTTTTTTTTTAATACTGGATGATCTGCAGATCTAATAATTGTTTTTCACTGCCAGTTTTTCTAGTTTTTCCTGCTGTGTTGATCTCAACAAAGTTCACTTTTTAATCCCTGAGTATCAGGGCAACATTCCTCTGGTATGAACTATTAAAAACATACACTAAGATAAACGCCGTCCACTCATTATTCAGCCAAAATCAACCATATTCAGTTTCCAATGAGTGTCTTTTGACAAATTGGTGTGTGTGTTTTAATTTCAGGCTTTCTTTGTTTGAGAGGAGTTTGCTTAGCATTCAAATACTGTTGTATTTTAAAGTAACTCGGCTTCATTGATCTGATTCGACAGTAATTCTGTGTGGTTTCAGATGCTCTAATTAGTGGCTGTCTGCTTATTCAACGCACTTTCATCTGCTGCTTTTGCATTTGGTTTCCATTGAACAGGCATTTTTGATTTGATTATTATGCTGGATCTCTTTAAAAAGTGGCTGTGGTTCCATATTTTAGTTTAAATTCAGCTCTTGGAAATGAAATATACAGCTGAGTTTTGGCAAATCCTATTGAATTTTATTCCTACTTTCAGCCCAGCCACTATACGATCCGTCCGCAGTCTCCAGGTGTCTGTTTAGATCCAGAAAACACTCCATTCTGGCTCTGCAACTTTGGAAAGACTTTCTGAATTCAGTCAAAGCTGCCAGCTTTAACATATACTTAAACCATGAAGAATCAACAATTACTGCTACTCAGTGTCCTCCATTATAAGTATTACCTTCTCCTGACCTAATTGTGCTCCAGAACCACATTCTCATTACCAAAAATGTAAATTTGCCATCAATGGATCCTCTGGAGTGAATGGGTGCCGTCAGAATGAGAGTCCAAACAGCTGATAAAAACATCACAATAATCCACACCTCTCCAGTCCATCAGTTAACATCTGGAGAAGACAAAAGCTGAAACAAATCCATCATTAAGACATTTTTAACTAAAACACATGATCCATAATAACGCTTCCTCCAGTGAAAAAAAAAAGTGGTCTGGTCTAAATCAGGAGAGAAATCCGCACAGATCAAGCACTGTTTACAAGCCAAAACAGCTCTAAACAAATATGTTGGCTTTATAATATGGCTTTATTTAGCAAAAAATAAATAACATAGACGTTTCTGCATTTACTTATATTTTGACATTAACATTTACTTATTATAGATTATAAACTCGTGTTTTAGTTAAAAACGTCTTGATGGATTTGTTTCAGCTTTTGTCTTCTCAAGATGTTAACTGATGGACTGGAGTGTATTTGTGGATTATTGTGATGTTTTTATCAGCTGTTTGGACTCTCATTCTGACGGCACCCATTCACATTCATTAGTGAGCAAGTGATGGAATGACATATTTCTCCAAATCTGATGAAGAAACAAACTCATCTACATCTCGGATGGCCTGAGGATGATCACATTTTAGCAAATTTTCATTTTTGGGCGAACTATTTCTTAAATGAAGTGATATATTATTCTGTACAAAAATCCATTATTAAGCTTAATAATATAAACATTGTTAAAAACATTTATTTCAGCTTTTGTCTTCTCAAGATGTTAACTGATGGACTGGAGTGTATTTGTGGATTATTGTGATGTTTTTATCAGCTGTTTGGACTCTCATTCTGACGGCACCCATTCACATCTATTGGTGAGACTATTGGTGGAATGACACATTTCTACAAACCTGAGCACATTTTTTTAGAAAATTAAAATTTTTAGGCAAACTATTCTTTTAATGTATTGTTGTCAATTGTAAGATTATAGATAATTAGACTATATATACTAAGGCTTAATATATATTGCACATTTAATTTACAAGTTCACCTTGTTTCAAAAATGTTTAGATATTTTTACTGTAGAATAGGAAATTTAAGAATTAACTGCAAAAATGGTAGTATGAAATGGCTTTATTTCACAAAAGATAATAGTCACATACACAAACATAGACGTTTCTGCATTAAAGCCAACTTATATATCAATAATATATCAAAGAGTAAGAAAAAACATACATAACACATTCACATTTGTGACCCTGGACCACAAAACCAGTCATACATAGCACAGGTATATTTGTAGCAATAGCCAACAATACATTGAATGGGTCAAAATTATAATTTTTTTATTTATGCCAAAAATGTATCAGCTGTTTGGACTCTAATTCTGACGGCACCCATTCACATAAATTGGTGAGACAGTGATGAAATAACATTTCTTCAAATCTGAGCACATTTTCAGCTAATTATAATTTTTAGGCATGTTCAGTAAAGATATTTCTCAATATTTAGATTTTTTTGCACCCTCAGATAGTTGTATCTTGGCTAAATATTGTCCTATCCTAACAAACCATACATCAGTGGAAAGCTTATTTGTCCATGTTTTATAAATGTCAATTTCAAAAATTTGGTGTGGATTATTGTGACGTTTTAATCAGCTGCTCGGACTCTCATTCTGACGGCACCCATTCACATCCATTGATGAGACATTTCTACAAATCTGGGCACATTTTCAGCATTTTTTTAGGCAAATTATTCTTTTAATGTATTGTTGTCTTTTACAAGACTATATAATTAGACTTTATTTACTAAGTCTTAATATATTCGGCAAGTTTGCTTTGCCAGTTCATCTATTTTTTAGTGTAGAACAAGAATACTAATTAAGAATTAATTATGCACAAAAATGGTAGAATGAAATGGCTTTATTTCATAAGCCAACTTATATATCAACATTAAATCATAAAGTATGAAAAAACTTGAAAAAAAAAATAGCATGGGTGTAATTCTAGCAATAGGCAAAAATACATTGTATGGGTCAAAATTATAATTTTTTCTTTTATGCCAAGAATGATTAGGATTTTAAGATCATGTTCCATGAATATATTTAGTATATTTTATTTCCTACCGTAAATATATCAAAACTTAATTTTTGATTAGTAATATGCATCGCCAAGAACTTCATTTGGACAACATTTGCAGATTCTGAAATGAAAGCCAAATGCCCTAACAAATAATCCTAACAAACCATACATCAATGGAAAGCTTATTTATTCAGCTTTCAGAATATGTATAAATCTCAATTTCCAAAAACTGACCCTTATGACTTATGACCTTATGTTTTGTGGTCCAGGGTCACATTTAGTAGAAGAGGCTTTATGGTGAATTCCATTGACGGTCTGCAGGTGGCGCTGCAGCCACTGTTATAAACTATTGATTTATTTTTACCTTATACATTAAATATATTTCACAATAATTTTTTTGACAATAAAATATAATTAAAAATATATAAGTTAAAATATAAATGTACATAAAAAAAAAAAAAAAAAAATATATATATATATATATATATATATACACTACTGGTCAAAAGTTTGGGGTCAGTAAGAGTTGTAATGTTTTTAAAGAGAGTCTCTTGTGCTCATCAGTGCTTCATTTATTTAATCAAAAATAAAGAAAAAAAAATGTAATATTGCGAAATGTTATTACAATATAAAATAATGATTTCTATTGTAATATACTTTAAAATATAATTTATTCCTGTGATGCAAAGCTGAATTTTCATCAGCCATATCACATAATCCTTCAGAAATCATTCTAATATACTGATTTATTATTAGAATGATCTATATTGGATTATATATTGCAACGGTTGCCCTGCAAAGTATTTATTTAGAAATTGTGATATTTTTTCAGGATTCTTTGATGAATAAAAAGCTCAAAAGAACAGCATTTATTCAAAATATAAATATTTTCTAACAATGTAAGTATTTGCTATCACTTCAATTTAACACACCCTTGGTGAATAAAAGTATTAATTTCTTTCAACTAAAAAAAAAATGAAGAAGAAGAAAAATTTACTGACCCCAAACTTTTGACCGGTAGTGTATATATGTAATATACATTTATATATTTAATTATATGTTATTGTCAATATATATATATATATATATATATATATATATATATATATATATATATATATATATATATATATGTATGTGACCCTGGACCACAAAACCAGTCTTAAGTCGCTGGGGTATATTTGTAGCAAAGCCAAAAATACTAATTAAGTAAAGAAATTAAGTAAAGATCATGTTCCATGAAGATTTTTTTGTAAAATTCCTACTGTAAACCTATCAAAATGTAATTTTTGATTAGTAATATGCATATATATATATATATATATATATATATATATATATATATATATATATATATATATATATTTAATTACATTTATATTTTAACTTATACATTAACTAATATATTTTTTATTATATTTTATTGTAAAAAACAATATATATATATATACATATATATATATATATATATATATATATATATATATACATATATCAATTAAAAAAACTACATACACACACACACACACACACACACACACACACACACATATATATATATATATATAATGTACATTTATATTTTAATTTACATATTAACATATTTTTTAATTATATTTTATTGTAAAAAAAAAAAAAAAATATATATATATATATATATATATATATATATATATATATATATATACATATATATATATATACATATATCAATTAAAAAAACTACACACACACACACACACACACACATATATATATATATATATATATATATATATATATATATAATGTACATTTATATTTTAATTTACATATTAACATATTTTTTAATTATATTTTATTGTAAAAAAAAAAAAAAAAAAAAAAAAAAATATATATATATATATATATATATATATAATCAATTAATCAATAAATATATATTGATATTGAGTTGTGTGTTGCTATCAGAGAGTATGTAAAGTGTAAAGCAGCAGTTGTAGTACCTGAGGCCAGCGGAGCCTCCACCCCTTCCCCTCCAAACCCCAGCCCTCATGATCTGCTCCTGACTCCTGAATGGTGGAGTCATTTGTCAGTTTTGCAGGGTGGTCCTTCAGGCTGTTCATTGAGGAGGAGAAAAGTGCGTCCAGATGCCAGTGAGACACAGCTGTGCGGCGTGAACGCGCGTCTAAACGCTCCGCGACTCAAGAAAAACGCACTTTCTGCGCTGGACAAAACTACTTCAGGACTTTCAAAACTCGCGGAGGACTGGGATATGCCATGCTACAGGGTTTGGAGGACTCCCTGCAAAGTTGGAACGAATGAATGTGGAAGTTGTTAATGTTTTTAGGGCTGTTTCCAGCACCATGGTCTCTCCTGTCAACAGGTAAGACGACAAACCTGACGCGCAGTCTGCTGCTTTGAGGAGAATAGCCCACTGTAAACCATGTCTGAGGAGAACTGAGGAACCTGAGCAGACCTGAGCGAGATCTTCGGGATTATCTGGACTCTGAGGTTCTTCACTCTTTGACTGCCATGAGGACTAGACTAGATTTAGACTGAAGTGAGTCTGGGCTCCTTTGGGCCGGAGCGGATCATGTCCTGTGGCCGAACTCTGCGGAAAGACTGGACCTGAAGAGCTCTGGAAGCAGATTTCTCCATTCAGCATCTGATCTCACGCAGATTGTGATATGATGGCCTCGGAGGTGGTGTGTGGACTTATATTCAGATTGCTTCTGCCAGTTTGCCTCGCTGCAGGTAAGGCTTTGTTTACTAAAGATTGAAAGAAATGCAACCGAAATGAACATAGAATGATACGTAATACAAGTAGAATTGGATGTACTTTATTTATTAAATCTATATAAAGATGGTCATTTAATTCAAAAGAAGTTTAATAAATAAGATAAATATTTATTCTTATTATTGTAAAAATATGTAGGCTATTTATGTGAATTAAAATGTTATATAATTTAATTAATTAAATGTACTATGTTCCGGTTTGTTTCTTTTTGTTTGTTTGTTTTTTGTAAGTATTTGTGCATATCAGAAAATTAATATTAATGAAATAACATATCTATCTATCTATCTATCTATCTATCTATCTATCTATAACAGAAATTTATTTTATTTCAATAATATTAAGTTATTTTAATTAAATATATTTAAATTAAACTTAAACACTCTTTTTTTTTTCAAATTAAAGTTGACTCATTTTCATACTTATTGTATGGTTATTATGTAAGATAATTTTATTAAAAAGAAAAATAAATGGATATTGTTTAAAAAATATATATTATTTTATAATTTGTGACCCTAGACCACAAAACCAGTCATAAGGGTCAATTTTTATTTGATTTTATTTACTGACACTTCTGAAAGCTGAATAAATACGCTTTCCATTGATGTATGGTTTGTTAGGATAAAATAATATTTGGCAGAGATCTGAAAATCTGGAATCTGAGGGTGCAAAAAATATTGAGAAAATCGCCTTTAAAGTTGTCCGAAGGAAGTTCTTAGCAATGCATATTACTAATCAAAATTAAGTTTTGATATATTTATGGTAGGAAATGTACAAAATATCTTCATAGAACGTGATCTTTATTTAATATCCTAATGATTTTTGGCATAAAAGAAAAAAGTGTCCCATACAATGTATTTTGGTTGGTTTTGTGGTCCAGGGTGACATATATTTATATAAATTTGATGTTTTTGAAGTTTGAAGTTAATTTAATTAAACATATTTTAATTCAAATGAAACATTTTACTTATTTGATTTAATAATGACTGCTAACGTAACTGATAATTATTAAGTAAGAAGAAAACAAAAAAAATCAATCCAATTATAACTGGTTGTAATTTGTTTGACTTAATAAATGTGTCTTGTTTTAGATCTGTTTCCATTTTAAGATCATTTTCTAAATTGTTATTCAGTTAATAGCCATTTTATTTAGTTTTTATTCAAATCTTTCATCAACAACAATGTCTTCGCACAGTAAAGCTTAACAATCAGTTTTACTGACCGTACTTTGTCAACTCATGGTTCTAGACTATTTTGGACTGTACATAACTAAATATAAGCATAAACCTTATCATAAACTTAACTTACAATATATTCTTTATATAAAAACTCGCTGCACGTCAAGTTTATAATTTGCTGAATGTTATCTCAATCAGGTTAGGAAAGTTAAGAAGTCTTTAAAAAGCCCATGACATAAAAAGCCATCAGTTATGATTGTATAATCAATTCACCGATCATTAGTGCTTCACTTACCAAGTAGGTCAAAGGTACACATACTTAAGTGCATGCTGCAATTTTTTGCCCGTTTTTGCTGTTGATTGCAATGCTGGTTTCAATTTGATATTTGTTGTTGTTTGTGAGCAAGTCTGTGAGCATTTAGAAATTCTAGCACTGATTTATGCACCATTTATGCATCTTTCCCCATAATAATTCAAGCTCTTTGGTAGTTTTGGTGTGAGATGAGTAATACTGCACTCAGTGTTCGTCCAAACAGACCGTCTGGCTAAAGTAAGCATGCGTCTGATAGCAGAGAGACAGACAACAGAGCTTCTGTCTATCAGCGCCGTGCAACTCTTCCTGTCTCTCTCCGCTTCGGTTTTCCCCTCTCACCGAGATCAAATACAGAATATTTTACATTTACACTCGCAATTGTCTGTTTCTGAGTGAAACGCCTTCTTCTGCTCCTCCGTGTGTTGATTGTCTATCAAACATCTGCCATCTCTCATGACTCACGCTCAGTGTTTTCACAGATAGTGAAGGGCTTGACTTCTTAAAGCTCTTGCCATAGATCGCTAACAATCGAGATCTCTGCTTTCCCACAGCCTGCTGGTACGCCCCATTCTTCAGTAACACCAAAGACTGTTTATTTGTGATAAAACGCCCAACTGAAACAAGATCACAGAGAGAACAGTCAGCCTACATAAAACAGAGCTGCTTCAGTGCCTAGTGAGAGACTTACCTAATCTGTGTTCACTACGCAACACTGCTGGCCACAGAAGTATGTAGCCTTCTGAGATGACTCAAATGTGGACCACAAAACCAGTCGTATGCATCATCTGAAAGCTGAAAGCATTGATTTATGGTTTGTTAGGATAGGACAATATTTGGCTGAGATTTGAAAATCTAAAATCTGAGGGCAAAAAAAAATCTAAATATTGAAAAAAATGCCTTTAAAGTTGTCCAAATGAAGTTCTGAGCAATGCATATTATTAATAAAAAAATACGTTATAAAATATTTATGGTAGGAAATTTACTAAATGTTTTTATGGAACATGAGCTTGAATTAATATCTTATTAAAAATAGATAATACAACACTGCAAATATCCTTTTCTTACTTATCTGAAAATTCTTGTATCAAGAGTAAAATGTAAATATTGTTGTCTTGTTTTAAGAAAAAAAAAACAAGTCAAAATTAATTGAGTTTTTGCTTAGAACAAGCTAAATAATCTGCCAATGGGGTAAGAAAAATAAGCTTGTTTTCTTTTTGAAATAAGTTTTTTTTTCTTACCCCATTTATTATAGATTATTTTGCTTACACACTTCATTTGGACTTGTTTTGTCTGAAAACAAGACAATAATTTTTACTCATCTAGAAAATCCTTTTTAGAACCATTTAGACAAAAAAGGTTCTTCTGTGGCATCACAAATCACCTTTATTTTAAAGAGTGTATGCTAGAATGTACTTTTTAAAGTAATAATATTATTTCTAAGCAATATCATACATTCAGGATATGCTTTTAAGTTTTTTGTTTAAGTTGTAAAGAAACATACAACATTTTATTTTACAAAAAAAATGAAAATGCAGTTTTGTTGTAAATTTATTGTTATATTATGATTTTATTATTATAATCGTGTTATTGCATTTTAAGTTTGATTGAATAATCAGAAAAAAATGAAAATACAGAATTTAGAAAAAAAATAAAACTGATGAGTAAAATTATTGTCTTGTTTTCAGAAAAAAACAAGTCAAAATAATCTGCCAATGGGGTAAGAAAACAAGAAAATAATTTTTACTTATATAAAAAAATCCTTCTTGATTTAAGAATTTTTAGATCTTTTGGATGGAAACAAGACAAAAAATCTAAGAAAAGCATTTTTTGCAGTGAATTTATTTTCGGCCATTACTACGTAAGGTTTGTTTTTTGGTCCAGGGTCACATTGTAAAGCAGCATCACTTCACAACAATCCCAGAATGCAGTGCAATAAGCTTGGATGAGTAGAGAAAAATGCTGATTAAAAACAGCATTAGCTGTTTTCTTCAGTAGGGAAACCAGACTGGAAGACCAACTAATAGCTGATTTCATTTTTTTTTTTTTTCAGCAGGTATTAGTTCTAAACTCTGAAAAATAAATAAATTATTCAATTTGGTTTAAATGATGTATTTCACCTAATATTTGTGTGCTACGTGCTTTTAGTATCGTATTGTCAGCTTTGCGTAATGAAACTTTACTGGAATTCGTTGAGAGCTGTTGGTCATTTGTGATGTTTTCTATTGTTTTTCTTTGTAAGCACGCCTGTTTTCAATGAAGCTGGAGTTTTCCATCAAAATAAAAGCTCTGCTGTGTCATTCCGTGTCAAATCAACCAAATTTCAAAAATTTCCCCAGCTCAAATTTTTGATTTTGCTAATATGTATTCTAAAGAAAGATAGACATGTATAGTGATGAAAGCCAAAATATTAAATGTCATGGATGAATATTTACTGAGTAATCCAGTATTTTGTAGAGGAGGGTCAAAATGGCAATTTTCACCTGAGATTCAGAGTCAAGGGGCGTCAAAAGGTATTGTGCTTTAACTTGACTATTTCAGTGCATTTTTAGCTCTCGGACAGCTAAGTTTTATGCAGTTGTTTTGATAGAGGGAAACAAGATACAATTCTAATTTCAACATTATGTCTTCTTCAGACATTGTTGTTTAAATAAAATAAGTATCAGCTGTATACAAAGTGACCAACATTTGGTTTCCAACCACTGAAAATGGGTAACATTCAACAATCTAGACATGGAGTCTCATTGAGATCCTCATATCTCTGGGACTGAATGATGTAGGGCCTAAAAGAAAAGTTTATGAAGAACCAGAATCTAAAACCATATTGCAATATCTTTAATAATTCTTCAGTTATAGGCACGCAAACTTTGGAAAAGAATATTTATGGCTCTCAGACTGACGCAGTTGTCTTGACAGAAAGAAACAAGATACATCTCTAGTAAATTAAAAGAAGAATCATATTGTTTCAAACATACCCACATTTGGTTTTTGACTCCTGAAAAAAGTCTACATTTTAATGATTTACTCTTGGACCCATATTGAAATTCCAATATCTCTGGAAGCGAATCTCATAGGGCATTTAAAATAAAGACAACAAAAGGGAGTTTTGTTAAAACTCAATATCTAAAAGGGCATTGAAATATCTTTAATGCTTCTTGAGTTACAGGCACGCAAACTTTGGAGAAAAACTTGAAAAAGTGCTGTTTCCTCATTTTTGAATGGTCGCCATTGGCACATAATGCAACAAAGATAGCTAAAGTCAACAGATTTTACTAATAGAGCTACTGATCTCTGTGTAAAAAATAAGATAATGATGCTGCCATCTTTCTGAAGTCATTTTTACCCCCCTGTAACTTGACTTTGAATCTCAGGTGAAAATTGCCATTTTGACCTCCCTCTACAAATAGTGGATTACTCAATAAATAAAACTGTGAAAATACTTTTAATATTTTGGCTTTCATCACTATACATGTCTATCTTTCTTCAGAATAAATATTAGCAAAATAAAAAATTTGAGCGAAAATAAAAGTTTGGTTAAACTTGAAGAAATTATGGCAGAAATACAAATAAAGGTGCTTTAAAAGGTTCTTCAAGTGATGCCATAGAAGAACCATTTTTGGTTCTACAAAGAACCATTCAGTCAAAGGTTCTTTAAAGAACCATCTCTTTCTTACCTTTTTATAATCCTAAGAACCTTCTTTCACCACAAAGAACCTTTTGTGAAATAGAAAGGTTCTTCAGATGTTTAATGTTCTTTACTCTTTACTCGTCTGGAAAATCCCTTTTAAACTATTGAGACAAAAAAGGTTCTTCTATGGCATCGTGAAGCACCTTTATTTTTAAGAGTGTATGTTCCTACTGTATACTAAAATGTACATTTTAATGTAATAATAATATTATTTTTAAGCAATATTATACATTCAAGAGACGCTTTTGTCTATGTCCTGTTGTGCAACATTTTATTTTACAAAAAAAAAAATGCAATGTTTTGTTAAATTAATTGTTATTCATTTTATTTTAAAGTTTGAAAAAAATCAGGGAAAAAAAATAGAAAATACGGAATTTAGATACCAAAAATAAAACTGATTTCATATGGCTTTTAGGCTTAGAAACAGCTAGAAAGTGACTTTCTTTCATTCTCAAGTATGATGTAAAGGTCAAATCCTGCTCTTTTCCATCCATTTCGAGTTTAGCGGTTTTCCCAAAGAGGCTCACGTAAGTAATAAAGTCAAATCCAAATAAAACACTGGCTTCCTCTTTAAACCAAATGAATAATTTCCAAATGTTATCAGTATTAGGTCAATAACTGAAGCATTGTAAACACAAGTTGAAGAGATTTCCGTAAATGCTCTTGGGTGGGACGATTTCCATTTTGGTATACCTAAATATTTTATAGCACTCTGGGGAAATATTTTGTATGCACTTAACAGGAAGTAAACATGTGATACACAAAGATGCAACCAAAACTTACAGAATCAAATATTTGCCACGGCTTCCTTATATACGACTCTCTTCATCCTTTCTACCTGTGTGCAAACTTTGCATTACGTTGGGTTATTAATTGCGATCTGACATTTCTGAAAATAACAATTTGTGAGTTTGACCTTGCGTAGGTAGAAGTGTTTATCTTCACGTACCTGCCTATGTTTTGGGCTTCTACTTAAGATCTACTTAAGGCGAGACTTCAGGTGAATAGGGTAAAAAAACAACAACTAAGTTTTCTAAAATATTATGTTTAAATATGCAAATGAGACATTATTTAATGAAATATGCACTAAGTTGCATACATTTCTAGTACAAAAATGGATGTTTTTAAAATTCGAATTTTTTGGACATATTAGAGTCAAAAGTTTTTACAGACAGGATTTTTATGTCATTTTGTCACTCCATAATTTAGAAAAAATATAACAGACAGAAAACAATGTATTTTTTTTTAATCATTTTTGGGGGAATACAATGTGGTATAAAGTCAAGCAAATTCTATATGAACAAATCTCTCTGTGAAAACCTTCAGGATATAGACAGGAATAAAAATGTTAAGTTTGGTGTGTGTAAGTGCTACTGAAGTGGAGATTTATGGCTCAGTGTAGGAGAAAAAACTCATTTTGAGAAAACAGCCTTTAAAAATTTGTACTGTAACTGAAATCTATTGACACAAATGCTATAAAAGAAACACTTAACAGTGTCTTTTGGATGTTTTCTTTCCACTAGGCTGAAAAAAAAAAAACACTTTATGAAACACCAAAAAGCCCTAAATCTCAAACTTGATAGGTGCATGAAAAAATGGCAGTGTCTCCCCTTAAGAAGCCAATGTCTCTGGGTTTTGTTTGTGTTTGAACTGGAGTTTTGAGCTGGTTAAACCAGCAGACAGCCAGTTCATTTGTGGCTTTGCAGAGTCAAAAAGACGTTTGAAACATTAAAGACACGCTGTACACAGTCATGCTCTCATTACAGCTCTTTATTCCACTAAATGAAGTCACAGAGGACTAGTAGACGCATTTAACCCGGTGCCCTTTAGCTAGTTTCGACTGTAGCTTCAAGACTTCGGAAGCCTTTACTCTTGTTTGAAAGCAAACATGATTTGTTTGGTAAAGAAATACCAAACTCAAATGAAACAACATGCTGTCAAAGTCAAAATATGAAGTCAGAAATGAGCTTCTGGCTTTCCCGTACAGATAGTGTCAGTTTTAAGCAAACTCGTATTCTGCACTGTATTTCTTTTCACAATTCAATCAATTCCAAAGGATAAAATCAAGGCCCACTCTAAGTTTTGGCTCATGTCAATGAGACATTTCTGCTAAATAATATGTTTCTTCTTTTAAGGGGAGACACTACAGGCAAAAACACAGTTTTTTCATGCACCTGTCAAGTTTGAGATTTTGGGCTTTTTAGTGTTTCAAGTGTTTTTTTTGTTTTTTTTCAGACTAGTGGAAAGAAAACACTCCAAAGACACTGTTAAGTGTTTCTTTTATAGCACTTTATCTGTTTGTGTCAATAGATTTCAATTACAGTACATATTTTAAAAGGCTGTTTTCTTAAAAGTTGTTGCCCTACATCATTCAGTCCCAGAGATATGGGGATCTCAATAAAGCTCAATGTTTAGATTGTTAAATATTATCCATTTTCAGTGGTCGAAAACCAAATGTTGGTCACTTTGTGTACAGCTGATAGATACAATGTCTGAAGAAGAAGAAATTTTAAAATTATTAAGATTACACAGGATTCTATTTTCCTAGAATTCAGAATTATACAGTGTTAATTATTTCAAGTGTAAGAGAAGTTTAAATTTTTCGGTACTATCACAGATTATACCCTTTAGCAGTAGATACTACTTGGATCTATAACTATGCTTTATATTTTATAACAGTAAAAAAAAAAATTCTAATAATTAATCCAGATGAGGCACATTTTGATAGATGTGAATGCAATGTGTGGCGAAAGCAACCACACTTCTTTATGAGGCGTGGGATTTGTTTAAAACATGTTACATGTTATAATGCAGGCTTAAACTATTGATAACTTCAGAAGCTGTTAAAATGAACAAAATCCCTTCTGCTAAATATACCTGATACTGATTCAAATATAGAATCTCATCAATAAACTACAGAAAGCAAGGTACTGTGCCTCAACTTGACCCTTTCAGTGCACTTTTAGCACTCAAACAGCTATGTTTTATGCAATTATTTTGATAGAGGGAAACAAGATACAATTCTAATTTCAACATTATTTCTTTTTCAGACATTGTTGCTTTAATAAAATAAGTATCAGCTGAATACAAAGTAACCAACATTTGGTTTTCGACCACTGAAAATGGGTAACATTCAACAATCTAAACATGGAGCCTCATTGAGGTCCTCATATCTCTGGGACTGAATGATGTTGGGCCTTGAAAATTAAGATTCTAAAAGAAATGTTTATTAACAACAAGAGACTAAAATCATATTTCTATATCTTTAATACTTCTTGATTTATAGGCGCTCAAACATTGGAAAAAGAATATTTATGGCACCCAGACTGCTATGTTCAACGAAGTTGTCTTAACAGAAAGAAACGAGATACATCTCCAGTTTTAACATTATTTGTAAAATAAAATAAGTATTATATTTTTGCAAACTGACCCACATTTGGTTTTTGACCACTGAAAATGCCTAAATTTTAATGATGTACTCCTGGAGCCATATTAAAATGTCAATATCTCTAGAACCAAATCTCATAGGCCATTAAAAATAAAGATGCCGAAAATGTTTGTCAAGACCCTATATCTAATATCTAAAAGGGCATTAAGAAATCTTTAATACTTCTTGAGTTACAAGCATGCAAACTTAGGAGAACAACTTAAAGTGCTGTTTCTTCATTTTTGATTGGCACATAATGTTATAAGGATTGTTAAAGTCAACTGAATTTACTAATATAACTACCAATCTCTGTGTACAAATGAGATAATGTTGCTGCCATCTTTCCAAAGTCATTTTTACCCCCCTGTAACTTGACTCTGAATCTCAGGTGAAAATTGGCATTTTGACCTCCCTCTACAAAATACTGAATTACTCAGTAAATATTCATCCATGACTTTAAATATTTTGGCTTTCATCACTATATATGTCTATCTTCCTTCAGAATAAATATTAGCAAAATCCAAAATTTGAGCCTGGGATCTCTGGTTGAGTTGACACGGAATGACCCTACTGTCAATTGAGTCAAAATTGCTTTCAAATCAAACAGCTTTCTTTTGACCAGCTTGAACAGTCTTGGAAAATCACTCGAATTCCTATTGAAATCCCTGAGTTTCGCTCATGAAAATTTGCCAGTAAATGCACCTTAATTGCTTCTTCAACACCTCTCCTTCAGCAATCTGTCAGTCAGGAGCAACATTCACTGGTAAGCGTTTTGAGTCATGCTCCATTTAGCCACGGCTTAGTTATACTCCTGCGGCCTCGACGCCGCTTTGTCCTGCGTCTCCCTGCTCTTTTGTGTCCAAATCCCGGCGGGGTGCCACCCTAGACAGCAGACAAAAGCTCTCGGGATTACAGGAACTCAAAGAAGTCATGAAACGTCAACGATCGTGGGATTTCTCCCGCAGAAAATTAGGTTCGTTTGTAGCGGAGTTGGCACGCCACTTCATCTTCCATTGAGGAGATGTCTTAGTTCTGCATGAGCTAGTCCAGACAGCACAACTGTAAATGTTAATGATGTCTTGGAGTTTGAAGGAGACAGTGGAGATTTCAACACGAACAGACGCGCGCTTATGTTCCGTTTAGGCCATTTGTCACAACGATGTACGATACGGCTCACGTATCAAAGGGCTTTATAGCTTTCCGTATCACATTCCGAGCGTTTAATCATAAATATGACGCCGTATTTCATTTCCAGAGAGAGTCGTCATATGCAGGGCGGTTTGAAATGGTCCAGAGCCAATTTTATATTAAATGCGTTTTGATCGGCCATGTGTTGCTTTTTCTTCTGCATAGTGGGACTATTCATGGAGTTTTATCTTAAATGTTTCCTGTCTGTAATCTGACAGCTCACCCTCTGAAATACATTCGACTACCTGAAAGGAGCTTTTGTGCAACACTGGCCAAGCAAGACCTATGTTCAGAGCGTTTCTCACCCCGGCAATTAAAGCCAAGCCGCCAGCAGCGTCCCGCTGTACATCACACCTCAGAGCCGCTGTTCATAAAGAACCAAGAGCGCTGCATTGTTACTCCTGCCAAGATCATGCAACCGTTCTTTGTGTTCTCTGGCGATCAACTTCTGAGAGTCTTACGTATTGCAAAGGACTTTAAAATCATGCAATTCCTTGTAAAACTGACTTCGGTTCTCTATTTTGGGTTTTATGATCACTATTTGGATTATTATTATTTTTTTATATTAACCTTCAGTGCCATTTACACTCAATCAGGGTTGTTTTTATGTTCTGTATCAAATTTACTCATACACAGATATAATATATGTGAAATATACGGTCATATGAAGTAGAAACATATATGAAAACTATTAGAAATGGGAACAATTTCAAATATTATTGGAGTATCATTTTAGTCTTTCTACTTCAAAATTTCTCATTTTTTTTCAATATGCTATATTTTAATATGCAGATTGCTACATATTATAGTATAAAATCATATTTTTTTATATTAGTATATTATTTACTAGAGCAGTTTATATATGTTGTGCACTATAAAGAGTATTTGAAAATTATGTATTGCCTTATAGGCAACATATATACAGTTGAGGTCAAAAGTTTACATACACCTTGCAGAATCTGCTATTTTAGCAAAATACGAGGGATCATACAAAATGCATGTTTTTTTTTAATTTAGTATTGACCTGCATAAGATATTCCACATAAAAGACATTTACATATAGGCCACAAGAAAAAATAGTTGAATTTATAAAAGTTTTTTTTTTTTTTTATAAGAATCCATCTTTTCACACTGAGGACAACTGAGGGACTCATATGCAACTATTACAGAAGATTCAAACACTCACTGATGCTCCAGAAGGAAAAAACATGCATTAAGAGCCGGGGATGAAAACTTTTAAACAGAATAAAGATGTGTACATTTATCTTTTTTTGCCTAAATACCATACTTTTTCCATTTAGTACTCCCCTTCAGAAGCTACAGAAGATATTTACATGTTTCCCAGAAGACAAAATAAGTTACATTTACCCTGATCTTCAAATTCCAAAAGTTTTCACCCCCCCCCCCCCCCCCCCCGGCTCTTAATGCATGGTTTTAACTTTTGGAGCATCAGTGAGTGTTTGAACCTTCTGTAATAGTTGCATATGAGTCCCTCAGTTGTCCTCAGTGTGAAAAGATGCATCTCAAAATCATACAGTCATTGTTGGAAAGGGTTCAAATACACAAAAATGCTGAAAAACCCAAGAATTTGTGGGAGTTGAAGGAGTTTTCTGAAGAACAGCAGGCAGTTTAACTGTTCAGAACAAACAAGGGACTCATGAACAACTATCACTAAACAAAAAAACACAGCTGTGGATCATTCAGGTAACAACACAGTGTTAAGAATCAAGGGGGTGTAAAGTCAATATGAATTCAACTATTATTTTAAACATCTTTTAAGTAAAATATCTTATCCTGGTCAGTATTAAATAAACAATAACATGCATTTTGTATGATCCCTCTTATTTTGATCAAATAATTAACATTTAGCATATTCTGAAAGGTGTATGTAAACGTTTGACCTCAACTGTAGAAATATCAGTCTTGATATAGGGCAATAAATGCCATACAGTATATTATATTCCTTTGTCAGTATTGATTAATTTCTGTTAATTGATAAGAATAGCAACATTTTCCTTAAGTCCTTACCATCAATATATAATAGGCGTCGACCGATTATCGGGACCGATATAAGGCATTTTTACGGTTATCGGTATCGGTCATTTTCAAAACCGATTTGCTGATACCAGTTTAAAAGCATTTAAAGAAAGTGTTTGTCAGGTGCCTTGTTATTTTTAATTTTCACACCACACATGTATATATATTGGTTCAAAATATCGGTTATCGGTCTACTCAATCTGTAATAATCGGTATCAGCATTGGCCCTGAAAAAACATATTTGACCACTAATATATAACAATTTATTCTAATAACATGTCAACTTGTGTAGTTGACAGTAAAGCTTTTTTAAATAGAATTGTATATATTTTTATAACAATTTTAACCATTTTTTTACATTAAATATTTTTCTTTTATTATTTTAATTAATCTGTTGCTCAGCAAAACCATTTGAAGGTAAAGTGTGTGATTTGTAATCACAAGATAATTGTCTATTTTGAAGCAGGTTTTCAAAACCACTCCCCCATCTGCAATTGGTCAGAATCACAGAATGCTCCGCCCCAGACTGACACCATTGGTTGATTCGCTGTTGCTGTGTCTGTAAAAAAATATATGATCAATAAATCATGTCAGCATATGTTTTTCCGTTACTTTAAAATAATATAAACAATATCATGTTTTAAGTTGCACAACTTAAAACAAGCTTGATTTTTAAAGTCAGTTTAATATAATCTATATTAAAAAGACTTGTACAGCCCTATTGATTATACTTAAAAATTTAAGGCAACAACTGGTTTAGCAGATGGGAAAATGTTTTGATTGGTTTGTTATTGTTTGTGCATATTAAACTGGAATCCGGTAAAATATCGTCACATTAAATTGCATGAAAGTTTTCCTCTTATGTGCGACTTTTATATATTTACCTCTAAATATAATGCTGCATGAGCGTGAAGAGCGGTGTGCATGAGATGCTGGTTCGGTGTAGTCCCTGTATATCCCAGCGTCACGTCATCCTCTGTCAGCTGGGGCCGGACAGCTGCGTACCTGCTGTGTTTGTGGGTGGTGTGAAGTGACGAGCGGACGCTGAAGGTTAACAATTGAGCGCTGGTGCGGCGCGGGCCGCTCTGAATGAAGCGTGAAAGCTCTGGTTGCAGAGCGTTCATCTGCAGACAAAACAAACACGCTGGAACCTTCACTGCTCATGTGCCCTGACAAGATACTTCAGACCAAACGCTTGCTAAATTATAGATTTTGCTTCCTTTTTTTAGTGCAATTTCATTATCTTTGTATAAACAAAACACATAATTTTAAATCAGTATTTTTTGTAAAATATGTAAACCAGGGTTATTATAGTTAACTAAAACTGAAACTCAAATCATTAAAATATTAATTACCTGCTACTGAAATTAATTTTTTTGTATTAAAAAAGAAAAAAAAAATGTTTCAGCTTAATAGATTAATTAATTAATAATAATAATAATAAAAAAAAAAAAAAAAAATATATATATATATATATATATATATATATATATATATATATATATATATATATATATATAATTTGCAAAAAATATTTGCAATTTCATTATCTTTGTATAAACACAAAACATATTTTTTATCCGTTTTTTTGTAAAATATGTAAACAAGGGTTATTATAGTTAACTAAAAGTGAAACTCAGATTATTAAAATATTACTTATAAACTTAATAAATAAATAAATAAAAGTAACTGAAATAAAATTTAGAATTAAAAAAGGAAAGAAATAGTTTCAGCTCAATAGATTGAATAAAACATATAAATATATGAAAAAAGACACTACAAAATTACTAAACCTTAAAATTAAAGTAAAAAATATATAATAATTATTAACGGAAAAAATTGCTTCAGCTTAATAAATTAATAATAATATAAAATAATATATAATAATTATATAAATGAAAAGACACTACAAAATTATTAAAACTTGTTACTTCAGACCAAACGCTCACTAAATTATAGATTTAGATTTTTTGGTGCAATTGCATTGTCTTTGTATAAACATTGAGTGATTTACAACACAAAACATAATTTTTAATCAGTATTTTTTGTAAAATATGTAAACCAGGGTTATTATAGTTAACTAAAACTGAAACTCAGATCATTAAAATAGTCATTACTTAAAATAAATGGTAAATGAAATAAAATTTAGTATTAAAAAGGAAAAAAAAATAGTTTCATCTTAACAAATTATAAAAAAAAAAATTAAAACTTGATACTTCAGACCAAACGCTCACTAAATTATAGATTTAGCTTTTTTTTGGTGCAATTGCATTGTCTTTGTATATACATTGAGTGATTTACAACACAAAACATAATTTTTGTAAAATATGTAAACAAGGGTTATTAAATTTAACTAAAACTGAAACTCAGATCATTAAAACATTCATTACTTGAAATAAAGGGTAAATAGCTATATATATATATATATATATATATATATATATATATATATATATTAGTATTATATTAGTATTAGTAGGACTTGTAATGCTTTTAAAGAGGTCACTTATGCTTATCAAAACTGCATTTATTTGATCAAAAATACAGAAAAAAGCAATAATACTGCAAAATGTTATTGCAATATAAAATAATGGTTTCTATTTTAATAAACATTAAAATATATTTTTTTCCCTGTGATGCAAAGCTGAATTTTCATCAGCCATTATTATTAGAATGATCAATGTTGGCAACATTTGTGCTACCAAATATTTTTTTGGAACCTGTGATACTTTTGTCAGGATTCTTTAATGAATAAAAAGTTTAAAAGAACAATATTTATAAAAAAAAAAAAAAATTCTTATCAATTTAACACATCCTCGCTGAATAAAAGTATTATTTCCTTTCAAAAAAAGAAAGAACAAAAATGTACTGGCCACAAATTTTTAAACAATAGTGTATATTTTAAGAAAATATTTCTATTTAAAATGAATGCTGTTCTTTTTAACTTTTTGTTCATCAAAGAATTCTGAAAAAAAAAAATAATAATAAGCAGCACAATTGTTTTCAACATTGATAATAAATCTGAATATTAGAATGATTTCTAATGAGTAATGATGCAGAATATTCAGCTTTAATCACAGAAATAAATTAGCTTTTTAATGTATATTAAAATAGAAAAATGTTATTTTGCATCGTAATAATATTTCACAATATTACATATTTTTTCTGTATTTTTGATCAAATAAACACAGCCTTGATGAGCATTAGAAACTTATTTTTTTATTGCACAAGATGTTCAGAATGAATCTCTAATTATCTCTGTTCTAAATGCGATGACTCAGGCTGTTTAATGGACTCGTGCGCGCTGTGATATGACATTATGAGCGAGATCCGTCCTCACTGCCAGCCGCTTTCCTTCCAGCGAGCGCCTGACGACAGAAATCACGCTGACAGATCTGTTATTTGTGGCAACATAGCAAAGAGAGTTTGTTTTTGTATTTCAGATGAAGGTTATCCATCACACCATGATCAATCAAAACCCATAACCATCAGTACAGACAGAACCGCTGGTACTTGAGCCATATTAAATCCAGATTATTGAAATGCAAAGAGGCTCATAAAGCATTTAATAGGCTGTAGACGTGCTATTGGCATAAGCATATTAGAATTATGCTGATTTAACATAACCTCTTTCATTTGCTGTCACTAAACCGTCTTATATAGATGTTACAAGAGGTAAACACATATAGACAAAATAAACCAAATTTGGGCTTTAACTGCTTTAATAAAGAATAATTTCATTTAGAGATCAAGATTTAAAATCAAAAGTCAAAATCCAAATAAAGCAAATAAAAATAATGTAATTTTCACTTTTAATTAATTATTTTTTAATGTAACATCAATGTGTTTCACTCATGTACTGAAACAGACAAATACCTCTGTAAAAAGAAATAAATAATAATAATAATAATACAAACAATAAAAAAGTAAGAGCTGTCGTTTGCTAGAATAACTCTGTAAAAAATACAGCAAAAATATAAACAAATTTACAGAACAAATATTACAGATTAACACTGCACCAAAAATAAAAGTTAAAGTTAAAAAAAAAAAGTAAATTAAGTAATAAAAAAAACAAAAACCTTTTAAGTAAATCCAACAGCCCATTCTGGGAATGTCAATTTATATATATATATATCTCTTAGGGGAAAATAAATAAATAAATATAACTTATTTATATTTATAATTTAATATATATATATATATATATATATATATAAAACATGAAATAAATAAATAAAAATAACACTATAATTTACACCGTTTTACTTCCAAATAATGTACAGCTATTTACTGTAAATGTATTGTAAACTTAACACATTCATCCCATTTTTTAAAGTCAAATTAATGTAATTTTGAAATGCAATATATAGTTCAAATTACTTGTACAGCCAGTTTAATTACTTTAAAATGTAAGGCACCTAGTGAAGGAAAAAAAAAAAAAAAAAAAAACAGACCCAAGACAAATTTATTAAAACTTACAAAAAAAAAAAAAAAAAAAAAATAGCATTGTAATTTATAAGATAACTTGTTCTTTTTACTTCCAAAAAATGTACAACATTTTACTAAATATAGTGCATAATGTACCATATATAATATATCTAAATACAATTTTTTTCCATTACTTCAACTAAAATAATTGAACCAATTTCAACTTTTTCAACATTTTTTTGAAGTTATTCAAGATTCATCCCATTTGTAAAAATCTGATTAATGTAATTTCGAAATATAATATATAATACAATATAGTTGAAATGACACGAACAGCCAATTTAATTACTTAATTTTTTTAAAGGCAGCTAGTGAATAAAAATAAACTACAAAAAACACACACACAACACATTTACTAAAACCTTTATTAAAATAGGGCTGTCGCGATTAGTTTTTGGCCGCGTCGAGTAACTGGCAAAAATACCGGAAGTGGCGCATTTCACGGACGAAATGCATGAAAGGCATTATTAGACTGTTAACCAAGGTTGCGTTATATATTAAACCAGGGCTGCCAACTTTTGAGTTCAGCTTGGAGTGAGAATTCCCACAGCAGTGTCTTTAGGGGGGTCCGGGGGCATGCTCCCCCGTAAGAAAATTTTGTACATTTTACACTTAAATTCATCTATCTGGTGCACTTTGAGAGTTCACAATTAAGAGCTCCAATACAGTTTCAGTGTGAAAACTAAACAAAGAAAAAAGCTGGTAAATTGACTTGATCTTGAGGTTTAAATGGGACTTAATCCTCTTATTAGTTGTGATATAGTGTCTCAGTATAAATTAGAATAAAAAATAATTTGAAAAAAGAATAGTGATAATAATAATAATAATAATTTTATAGTATTATTCCAACGACAGTAATATTGGAAAACAATTCTGTAAAGTAAATAAAAATGAGTATTTCACCAGTATGTTATTTTCTCTTATTCTACAGTAGGGGAATTACAATACTTTTGTTGTAATTTCTACACTTACAAGCAGGGCCTAAAACTTTTTGCCATATCTGCCATTTTATTCATGATACAAAAAACGAAATTTTTTGGTGATTTGAGAGAATTTACCAGCCATAAATATTTTTTTTTTCTGGCAATGAAACTGTTTTTGCAGTTAAAAAAATAATAATAATAAATTGAAAATTAGAACTAAACACTGCATTTTAATCATGATACAAAAAAGGTGCTACACACGTTCGCATGAGCAGTTTTTTTATTAAAATTTGGTCTGACTTCAGCATTGTGAAATTATTTGTTATTTTTTAATATATTTATAAAAATGTCATACTGTGTTTTTATCATAAAATGATGTAAAATAACTGTTGCAGTGCTGCAAAACTATTTACTTTTCTTGTTGTGGTAAAAAGTTATGTGCAAAAGAATTCCTAGATTTAGTCATTATAAATAATTGCAACTGCATTTAAAAATATATATATATTTTGACACGAAAATTCAAATATTTTTCTGTAGTCTGCTGTTCTGAGAAATTATATTTTTCTCATATTCGAAAATTAATCCTTTATTCATGAGGGATTTATCACTCCCGAAATTCTGCTTCTTGTACCGGGTATACAGCTGTTAGCAAGACGAAAAACAAAACTTTTATTCAAATTCTAAACGGATTATACGTAGCCTTAGAGTGCGCAATAGCCCTTCCTTGATAATCACTAAAACGTGTCGCTTCAGTTAATCGCAAAAGTCCTTTTATTATCAATGAACCGTTTATTTACAGTGAGAGTCCACAAGTGCAATCTGGCGTTTAGAGGTGAGTGAATTCAGAACGCAATGGCCAATCACAGGCGTTCTAGATCAACATAAATGTCTGTGATTGGCTACATTGCTCAGCGCTACGAAAACACGTTGTCTTTTGGCGATTTCCAGAGCACAAACACAAATACGCACTGGAGATTTTGTCAAATCTGTTTAGCCAATATCTTATTATTACAGTTTTAACTGAGGGTGCTTTTGACTGCGTGAGAAAATGGATGTGTGGCGTGAGAGCGTGTGAAAAGTGTCAATTGCGTGAGTCTCACGCTGAATGCGTGAGAGTTGGCAGCCCTGATTAAACCCATTTAAAAATCATATCGTTCACAATTCACAAACGCTACGATTTATTTAAAACATATCCGATGCAGGTTTAATATATGTGCGTCAGTTATTTACATGTGTGTACGTGTTACGTAACATGCGTCTAACTGAAGCTCCATTCACAGTACACTGTTCCATATGAACTGTCATTATTTACATGAGGAGCGTCTCAAACTCCATCTCTGCATGTTGTTGTGAGTTTGGAATTATTATAACGTTAATCTGGGAAAGCAACGTGGGCCATTTCATCAGATTTGTAAGGTAAATCATTTATAAACCTATGCAAACATTAATATCTTTCTCATGCTAAGTGTTGATCGCGATTTCAAAATAAAAGTTTAAACCGTCACTCTGAGTTTACTCGTTTTAAAGTCCACATATTCATTAAATTACAGTGGCCATAACATTTCTGTGGTAAAGATATGGCCAAATATTAAAAACTAAGTGGACATTTAATATAAATGTTGTTTAGTCGATATTAAACAAGGATTAGATCGTAGTTAAGTATAAAAACAATCGTCAGGCGGTTGGCGCCCTCCGCAGGCCTTTGTTGTAATGCGTAATGTTAGCATTAGCTCTTATGTATTTGAACAGTTTTTTTCCGTTTTGATTTTTCTATACTCTGTATTAATGGTTAAATTATTATTATTTTTTTAATCTAATTAATTTTACTTTTTTTAACCAATTTATGTTCCATTACTTTTCTGGATTTCCTTTGTATGGTTCCATTAAATTTTAATAATCAAAAGCATCTCCAATTAATTAATTAATTAATTTTATTAAGGCTAGACACTGCAGGTGAATAGGGTAAAAGAATGAACTAATACTTAGCACCTTACTTACATTGATACTTGCAAACATTTTTTGTAGTACACGTTTTCTAAAATGTTAGGTTTAAATATGTAAATTAGGCATTACATAATAAAATATGCGCATTTCTAGTGCAAAAATCTACACTGGAAGAAGTCAGTTTCAACATTTTAGTTTACTTTTCTGACATATTAGAGTCAATTGTGTTACAGAGGGGATTTTGGGTCTCATTTCATCACGCCATAATTCAGAAAATACATACAGAATACAATAGGGGGGGGGGGGTATTATGTTGTATAAAACAAGCATATTATATATGAACAAATCCCTCTGTAAAAACCTTCAGGATATAGACAGGAATAAAAATGTAAAGTTTACTGTGTGTAAGTGCTACTGAAGTGGAGATTTATGGCTCAGTGTCGGAGAAAAAACTCATTTTGAGAAAACAGCCTTTAAAAATATGGATTGTAATTGAAATCTATTGACACAAATAGATAAAGTGCTATAAAACAAACACTTAACAGTGTCTTTTGGATGTTTTCTTTCACTAGACTGAAAAAACACTATGAAAAAAAAAAATCTCAAAATTGATAGGTGCATGAAAAAACAATGTTTTTGCCTGCAGTGTCTCCCCTTACAAATAAAATGTTTAGTAAAATTGTTGTTGTTTTTTGTGTGGAAAATACACAAGTGAATAGTTTTTTTATAATATTTATTTTTATTTTAGTTAGCACTTATTTTACTTAAAGTAGCACTTATGGTAAACTATGATACCTCTGGCTGAAACAGACACTAAGCTCTTAGCGATGGCCCAGACTGAGGCATTTTGAGCTTTTCTGTGTGATTCACGAGGCTTTCCTGCTGATGAGTGAACGGCAGACATCTGAAAGTCTTTCAGTCCAAGTGTAAACAGAGCTGAAGAAATAACAGATCCAGTTACTGGTGTAAAAGGAGTCAAGGAAGCGTGTGTGTGTGTGTGTGTGTGTGTATCGGCGAGGGAACATGGTTTGGATGCAGACACACCTCTGTATTCCCGCCTGTGGTTTGTGTCGTCTCAAATGCTCATAAATTCCCCGGCATCAATGAACTGACACATTTATGCCCCACATTAATGTTTAGCTCTAATATAAAATTTGGTATTTTGGGTATTTTTGAGTGTATTTCTGTGAACTTTGGTAATATTTCAATGTCAACATGAGTGTTATTTAGGTTGGGTGTAAAAGTCCTTGCCAGGAATGCTGGGACATTTAATTCCGACAGCTAACCAAATAAAACGCTTATGCCAGATCCCAGCATGTATTCATATTTTCATTCACATCAGAGCACCATGTCCTGCTCACAAAATACAGGCTAACATCAATCCTGTAAATGCTTAAATGTCTTTGTGCATTATAGAGGTATCCATAATTCTTTACAGTGTGTATTTCACAATATGTTTTCTTTAATAATTATATCAACAGTTATATCTCAGCTTTTAGCTGTCACATGTTTCCTAATAGTATACAGGAGTTGAAAATCTCAATTAGGGGAATTAATTATCACTTATAGACATTTTTAGACGGCTCTATTGGGAGCCCAGAGGTTGTTCATTGATTATTGTTTTATTATAGACAAATTATTTCAACCTTCTTTTAATAATCATGTTCAATTCCTGGTGAAAGACGACATAACCCATTTCTGTTTCTTAAATATTTGTATGCATACTATGCATATTTAAAAAAAAAAAAAAAAAAAAGCAAACTATGTTGTTTCTCTACTGGAAAATTAAATTAAATTAAATTCTGTTGTTTTCAGGTGTGGTTGGCAGTCTGTAAATATGTGAAGTTTACAGTTAAAAACTGTAATTAAAAAAAATAAAAAATAAAATAAAAATCATCTGTTTTCAGCTGTGTTTGCCTGAATAATTCTGTAAAATGACAGCAAAAATATTTACAAAACAATTTTACAGTTAAAAACTGTAACTTACAAATAAAAAATTATAAATAAAATAATATAATGCAATATTGTTTCTCTACTGCAAAAAATGCAATTAAATTAAAATCTTTTCAGGCATGGCTGTGAGTCTGTAAATTTGTACATTTTACAGTTAAAATAAACAAATAAATAAAATACTTTTTTTTAGCTGTGGTTGCCCAGATAATTCTGTAAAAAGACAGCAAAAATATTAACAAAACAATCTGTTAATTTTAGAGTTATAACTATAATTTACAAAAAAAAAAAAAAAAAAAAAAAAAAAAAAATATATATATATATATATATAGACGGTTTCATCGGGCGCACGCGCCTGGACCTAAGTTAACTTCCGGTCTGTGTTTGTTTATCTGTCTGGTTCGTGTCGCGGGCTACAAACGCAGCTAATAATGAGTAATGAAGTTGGTCTCAGGTTATTGTGCTGTGGTATGTGTTTCCCAAACATTTATTTATTTGTGGCGACCTGCCACGATATAAAAACCGACTGATTTTCCAATTGGAAATTGGAATTAATAGACTAATTCATTAATCTGTTAATAGACTTCGTTGAATAAACGTAATACACGTTTAAAAATCAAACCCAGGCGTGGGTGTTTTTATATCACTGTATTTCTGAAGAAAGACTGTCTGTAGAAAATGTCATTTTCATTTCATCCTGCATAAGGCAGCGTTTTTAAATTAAGAGCTGCTTTGTCTATAGCCATTACCGGGGAAACCTCGTTTCTCGTGCTTAAAGCACCTCCTACTGGGAAGTAATGAGTTTGCATTTTTAATAAATCAGTCTAATTTACGCAGCCAACATATTTCGCTTGTTATTAAAAAAATAATCTACTCTAGAAGGACTTAGCTGTTGTTATTGATTCTATTTGGATGTATACCGGAAGTTAAGTTTGGGCCACAAAAGCGCTCATGCGCAGTAACGTTTGTTTATGTTGTTGCCGTTGAAACCGTCTATATATATATATATATATATATATATTTGTTTCTCTACTACAAAAAATATTATTTAAATTAATTACAAATAAAATAAATCTGTAATTTACAAATAAAAAATAATAAATAAAATAAAATAATATTATAAAATATTGTTCCTCTACTGCAAAAAAGATTAATTTAATTTAATTTAATTTAATTTAATTTAATTTAATTTAATTTAATTTAATTTAATTCTGTTGTTTTCAGGTATGGCTACCAGTCTGTACATCTGTTAATTCTTACAGTTAAAAACTGTAGTAAATAAATAAATAAAAATCTGTTGTTTTCAGCTGTGGTTGCCAGAATAATTCTGTAAAATGTCAGTTAAAAACTGTAATTTACAAATAAAAATAATAAATACAATAAAATAATAAAATAGTGTTTCTCTGCTGCTGCTGCAAAAAGATACATTTAATTCAGTTCAATTAAATTAAAATAAATCTGTTATTTTCAGCTGTGGTTGCCAGAATAATTCTGTAAAATGACAGCAAAAATGTAATAATATCTCTAAATCTCAGTCTGTAAATATGTGATTTTTACATTTAAAAACTATTATTAAAAAATACAAATAAATAAATAAAATAAAAATCTATTGTTTTCAGCTCTGGTTGCTAGAATAATTCTGTAAAATGACAGAATTATATATATATATATATATATATATACATATATCAATAGATATCAATAGATCTATTACAGTTTTCTCTGCATATATTAAGGGGAACTATATACAGTATATTACAGTATAAATACTGCGTCATTTCTAATGTGATTATGTCATTAGCGGTGTTTAACAGGATTGTAAAGATTCAGATTGTAGTGTTGTGATTCACTTTGTAGTTGTTTGGTTTGGTTTATGGGTTCTAATCCCATTGCATGAAGCTTAAAAATATTATATATAAAAAGCAAATAAAAATGTTGATGTTAATAGATGTTGTCCTCACAGTTTGCACTTGCATATGGTTATATTTGCGTCCTCCACAAACATAGATCAGACGATGTGCGTCAGGCTGGACCCCATTATCAGATGCAGGGCTCTAGACTAACTTTTTGCACTGGTTGCACTGGTGCGCCTAACTTTTTTTCTTAGGTGCACCAGCACAAAAGTTAGGTGCACCCAAATTTTCAACCGCATCACATTCAACACCGCAGTTTTACAAGTTCACTTTTTTTTTAATTTTTAATTTTATTTATTTTTTAATCCCTGTCCATATAGGCAATATTGACTTGTAAATGATTAACTAACAATCTGGTCAATATATAGTTCTTTATTTGAAGCATATTTTTTTCCCCAGCACTTTACCCTACTTTGTGTAATAACGAAAACATTTCAGTGAAAAAATAAGGACAAAACTCTCTATTTTAACATTTTGAACAATAGGGCTCTACAATTGTTTTTTTATTTTATTAAATTCTTGTTTTAATTTTTCTCATAATCAAATGAAAGCATAAACATGTATTTATTTTTAATCAAATGAAAAATAAACCTTTTTAATTTTTGGCAAACATATCTATAAATAGGAATATATAAACACCTACATTATACTGTACAAAAGTAATACAGGACTAATATTGTTCTGTTTCATGTTACACCGTACTCTTATTTTGACAGGTTGCCTTGAAGTTTGTGTGTACAGTATGATATGATGCTTTCTCAAATGAAACGGTAAAAGTGACACAGTAGGTTTGGAGATTGAGTTTATCTGTTCATGATGAAAATGCCAAAAATTAGCGGGAGCGTCACGCGTGCTTAAAAATACACGTCTCCACCATTAATACAAAGAGGCAAACGGAATATGCAGGATTCATTTTAAACGGTCTTTTTGCCTTTCAGTTTTCATAGACACTAGTCCATATCGCGATTTGAATTAAGTGACAGACCAACTTTTGATTTATCAATCCAGAAATCAACGTATTACGTGGCATTCCGCGCCATAGTAAATTCGGTTTTTATGAATGGAGTCCGCGATACAGTCCGTGTTTTTGCGGAGGAGGCATTGTGAACGCTTAACAATGTAGAGACAACCTGACTGCATCACATGCATTTTCAAACATACACACACGTACGGGAACATCTGGACCACGGCCAATCAGAGGGGGGGCGGGATCCGTCCTTCATCTCTGATTGGTTTAGACCACGATATGGGTCTAATGTGTGTCTGTTGTTGAGCAACAGGGAGACTTAAGAGTGACGGAGTTTCGTTTTTTTCCCCCTCGAACGGCTGCTCGCACCGGTGCAACCTTTGATTTTTTTTAGTCGCACCATTGAGAAATTAGGTCGCACATGCGACCAAATTGGTCGCACTCTAGAGCCCTGAGATGGTTAGTGGTTTGTCTGCTGTTTGGGATATTTTGATTTCTGGCTTTAAGCTTGGCTGAGTGACTCATTAAATCAAAGGTCTTAGCGGTCTGTCCTGCTGCCAGAGAGCGCACAGATTTTCTCAAACATTGTTTTAGCACAGGAGCCCACATGAGCGCCGCGGCTCTGACTCACTTCGACTAAAGGGCACCGTTGAGCAGCGAAAGCAGCGGCGCATTTAACTATATCTGTCACTCACAAAGCTTCAGATTTTGACTTGTGCCCCTGAAACAGTAATTGCAGATGTCGCTCACTTTCATCTGGGTCTCGGTCATATTTAACAGAGATTATCTCCTCTCTTTGTTTTCAGTCACACATCCTACTATATGGAATATTTCTTTGCAGCTTATTACTCGCGGAAGAACACTGTGTACAGTAAAGAGTAGTTGTACCATGAGATGAAAGAATGTTAAATCAAGAGTTTCAGACAGTTCTTCTCATTTAGGATGGTGTGGATTTGTGTTTAGTTTGTTAAACAACCACAAACTCAAAAAAGAGAAGCAATAGTATTGATTACAGACATTTGTTTGAAGAAAGTTTCCAAGTTTATTTGAAGATCTGTAAAAACATTTCAACCGCGGTCACAGTTTTGATTTGCTAGAAATTTTTATTTATTTTTCATCTTTTTAATTATTTTTTTTTTCAAACTGAAATTTTAATAGCATATCAAAACAATATTATATTGTTTTTGCATAATATTTGCACATTATTTGCACATTATTTCGTTTTTTAAATTGTTGGTTTATATTTAATTTTAACATTTATTTTTAGATTGTATTGTATGTTGTATTTATTTATTTATACCTAAACCAAAATAAAATTTTATTTTTAACACATCAATAATGATTTTTTATTTTATTTTATTGCATTGCATATTGTATTGCATATTTTTTAATTAATTAATTAATTTATGAATTTATTTATTCCCAAACCAACATTTTAAAGCATATCAAAACAATATTATATTGTTTTTGCATAATATTTGCACAATATTTTAACATATTATTATTTATTTTTTATGATAGATTTATGTTATGTTTTTTTTTGCAGTTTGTATTTTATTCATGTATGTATGTATTAATTTATTTATTTATTCCTAAACCAAAATAATATTTTATTTTAACACATCATTACATTTTTTAGTACTTTATATGTTTAATTATAAGCATTACATTTTTAGATTGTATTGCATTGCATATTGTATTGCATTTATATTTTTTTAATTTTCATATATTTATTTATTTATTTATTCCCAAACCAACATTTTAATAGCAAATCAGAACAATATTCAATTGTTTTTGCATAATTTTTGCACAATATTTTTTAATTTTGTTTAATTATTATTGACTTATATTTAATTATAACATTTAATTTTTAGATTGTATGGCATTTTGTATTTATTTATTTATTTATTTATTTATTTATTTATTCCTAAACCAAAATAATATACCAACATTTTAATAGCAAATCAAACAATATTATATTGTTTTTGCATAACATTTGCAGAATATTTCATTTTACAATATCATTAAATTTTTATATATATATATATATATATATATATATATATTTTTTTTTTTTTGCATAATATTGTAACATAGAATAAAAATATTATTCATTTATATTTAAATATTTATATTTAATTATGTATTTATATTTAATTAGTTATGAAATAGGTTTTGATATCTATATTTAGAGTTTTTTTTTCTTCCTCAGTATACACTAACAAATAGGCCATTTCAGTTTTTACCACTTTTCTGTGGCTTTAATATTTATTATGTCTGTACTTTATTGATTTACTGATTGAATGTGTCATAAATTCGGTTTTGAAATGGTTGTAACGTTAGCTTTGTTAACAAACTAATTGTCTGTATAGATTTATTTTCTCAGTAGTTTCATGCTGTATCACGACTGCTGATGATGTTTTCATTTACAAACCCTTCAGTATCATTTGGCTTTTCTCTGTTGTTGTACTTTGTCATCATTGTTTGCATTTGTTGATATATTGTCAAATAATTGGCTGTAGCAGATACAAACATTGCACTAATACTGATTAATACATGAAAACCCCTTTAAACACTCAACAGCAAAGTTCAATCATCTGTCTGAAACAATTAAAATCTTAGCCACTGTTTCAAACAGAAGTCCCATTCATAGCATTGTTCAATCCCAGAATGCTCCTCTGAGCCTCAAACGAGGGCCTAAAATACGCCTAACCTCACATTTCATACGTCTGCAGCGCTCAATCGTAAACCTGCATACTGTATACACGGCTAATGAGTGGCAGTTTTTTCAGCACGGCAAAGAAAATAAACCTGCCTTCATTTGGGGGCCGTGTGTTTGTGATGGCCGGCCGCCCATCGCTTTCGCTCTAAACACTCAGTGTGTCCCAAAGACCAGGCTGATTAAGGTCTGAAGTAGCCGTCTGGGGAAGTGTTAATGGACGTCTAATCCCACTAATGCCACAAACGGAGACTCGCTAAATAATCCCAGAATCAAACAATAAGGCGATGGCCAGCCGCTCTTTTGGACGCGGTCTCGAAATCTAAAACCGACACAATATTTGTGCTGAAAATCCCCCACCCTCGACCACTAAAAACATGTCGGGAGGATGTTAGCGTAGCCACCAACAGACCAGCTTTAAAAACAGCTAAACCGGCCTCGGCCAACATGCCCGGCTTTCGTTTCTGCAAACAGATGCATGATGTGTTTTTCTAGGGAAATGTGGAAGACATATTTCTGTTTTGAGCACATGCTCAGATTAATCTGGTAAAATGTCTCTAACCTTTTTTTTTATGCATTTTTCTGATTAAGAGTATTTTACCTCAAAATATGCATTATTTTAAGGCCATTTTAGAATTTCTGCTCATCAAGGCTGTTTATTTATGATGTAAAACACAGTAAAATCTGTAAAAATTGTGAAATATTATTACTAGTTAAAACAGCAGTTTATATATAAATATATTGTAACGTGTAATTTCTTTCTGTGATCAAAGCTGCATTTTCAGCATCATTACTGCAGTCTTCAGTGTCACATGATCCTTCAGAAATCATTCTAATATACTGATTTATGATCAAGAAACATTTCTGATTATGATCAATGTTGAAAACTATTAATGTATTTGTGGAAACTGTCATGCATTTTATTTTTCATGATTCACTGATCAATAGAAAATTTAAATAGACATCTTCTGTAACCTTATAAATGTCTCATATGTCACTTTTTAATCAATTTAATGCATCCTTGATGAATAATTGTATTAATTTATTTTATGCATTGCCGCTCAAAATTTTGGGATCAGTAAGATTCTTCATGCTTTGTAAAGACGTGTCTTATGCTCATCAAGGCTGCATTTGTTTGATCTAAAATACAGTAAAATTTGTAAAAATTGTAAAATATTATTACTATTTAAAATAGCAGTTTATATATAAATATACTGTAACATGTCATTTCTTTCTGCGATCAAAGATGAATTTTCAGCATCATTACTGCAGTTGTCAGTGTCACTTGATTGTTCAGAAATCGTTCTAATATTCTGATTTGCTGCTTAAGAAACATTTCTGATTATTATCAATGTTGAAAACTATTAATGTATTTGTGGAAACAGTCATGCATTTTATTTTTCAGGATTCACAGATGAATAGAAAGTAAAAAAAAACAGCATTTATTTAAAATAGAAATCTTTTATAACATTATAAATGTCTTTACTGTCACTTTTGATCAATTTAATGCATCCTTAACGAATAAATTTGTATTTTCTTTTTTTATATGCATTGCCGCTCAAAAGTTTGGGACCAGTAAGATTCTTAAAGATTCATGCTCATCAAGGCTGCATTTATTTGATCTAAAATACAGTAAAATCATTAATAATTGTAAAAAAGTATTATTATTTAAAAAAATTGCTTATATGTGAATATATTATAAAGTGTAATTTATTTCTGTGGTTAAACCTGAATTTTCAGCATCATTACTCCAGTCTTCAGTGTCACATTAATCTTCTGAAATCATTCTAATATACTGATTTATTATCAATGTTGTAAACAGTTGCTGCTTAATATTTTGTTGGAACCTGTGATACTTTTTTCCAGGATTCTTTAACAAATAAAAGTTTAAAAGAACAGTGTTTATTTAAAATTGAAATCTTTAACAATATAAACTACAATCTAAAAGTTTGGGGTCTGTACTCGGTACATTTTTATTCTTTCTTTTTTTTTTTTTTTTTTTTTAAGAAATTAATACTTTTATTCACCAAGGATGTGATAAATTGATAAAAAAGTGATAGCAAAGACTAATATTGTTAGAAAAGATTTATATATTAAATAAGTGCTGTTCTTTTTAATCTTTTATTCATCAAGAATCCTGAAAAAAGAATTGCAGGTTCCAAAAAAAAATCAACAAAACTGTGACAATCATGTGACACTTAAATATAAATATTATATTGTTGTTGCACAATATTGTAACATATCATTAAGAATTTTAATTATTAATTTTATGTTTCATATAACATTTATTTTTTTTAGATTGTATTGCATATTTTATTTTATTTATTTATTTATTTATTCCCAAACCAATATATTTATAGCAAATCAAAACAATATTATATTGTTGTTGCACAATATTGTAACATATAATTAAGAATTTTAATTATTAATTTTATGTTTAATATAGCATTAAATTTTTTAGATTGTATTGCATATTTTATTTATTTATTTATTTATTTATTTATTCCCAAACCAATATATTTATAGCAAATCAAAACAATATTATATTGTTGTTGCATAATATTGTAACACATCAAGAATTTTAATTAGTAATTTTTTATTTAATATAACTTTTATTTTTTAGATTGTATTGCATATTTTATTTATTTATTCCCAAACCAATGCTATTTTTTTTGCGTAATATTTTATTTTAACACATCATTACAAATTATTACTTTATTTTTTTTTATTTTAAACATTTAATTTTTAGATTGCATCGCATATTTTAAAATGTATTTATTTTATTTTTTTAAGGTCCTTATTTATTTCCAAACCAATATTTTAATAGCAAATCAAAACAATATTATATTATTTTTTCATAACAATTGCATACCATTTTATTTTAAAATATAATAAAAAAATTATATTTAATTATAAGCATTTAATTTTTAGATCGTATTGCATATTTTATTTGAAATCTGAAATTTTTGCTTGGGTATAAATAAATAAAATATGCAACCTTTTATTCACAGAGGAAAAAGATTGATTTTGAAGAATCATGTGACACTTAAAACCCAAGTAATGGCTGAGAAAAATTCAGTTTTGCATCACAGGAATACATTTTAAAATATATTAATATAGAACCCCATATTTTAAACTGTAATAATTTCACAATTTTGCACTTTTTTCAGTTTTTTTTTTTTGATCAAGTAAATGCAGACTTAATGAGCATATAAGAATTCTTTAAAAAACATAAAAAATCTTACTGATCCCAAACTTTTGAGTGGTAGTGTATACAGTATATTTTTCAATGATGTGCACATGATGTGTATATTTCAAGAAAATGTGCTTAATTATTACAGAAGTACTATCACAAGGCATAAAACCTTAAAAAAATGCTTTATTTTTTTAATATGATTTCTTATATTATTTTTAAAATTTTAGGATGTAAAGGTTCATCCTGTCTTTCATAGCTGATGAAAACCATTATAAACATTAAAATTAAATGCTTCTTTCAAGGAGTCTTGAAATGATCGTTTGACCCTGAGGAAGTGGGAATCCCTTTGGTTTCTGTTGCCAGAGACTGCGTTTTTCTTGCGGTCGGGTTTGGTCCATGAGGGAATGGAGAAGAGGTGGCCCTGTACAGTTAAAACATGTCTAATTTCCCGATTTGGAAAAGCCAGGATGTGGCTTTAAATGAGACAAACCGAAGCAAATTGTCCTTCCTTAGCTCGTTTTGCATTAGCGCTGCACAATTTGTCGGGGAAAACAAAGTTGATGGTTTAGAGGAAGTCGAGGGCTCACAGCGGACACGTCTTCAAAGAGACCAAAGAAATGATGCACAAACATTAAAATCTCATGCTAAAGCTCGTCAGATCAAGTCTAGCGTTGCTTGGGTTCCTGCATGGTTTGTTGGCGCATTAATGGCTTCAGTGACGCTGATGAAAGCGATACGCTTGATTTAATTAAGACTAATTTAGTGTTTCTATCAGGGCAGCTCCACACAATTAATAAAGCAAGCATATGTTTGGCTCTTTCAGCAAATGACTGAACATTTCCCAGCAGTACTTAACCTTAACATGATGTTTAATCATCTCACTTCACCATGAACTGTAATAGAAACACATAAGATGTCAGTAAACACTGACCTGGCAAAGAAGAGCTTGAAGGAGCCTCATTTCTGACTTGCTTTCATTCAGTGTATAATTATTATAGTACATATTAATGATTTTTTTTTCTTTCCATCCATTCATTTTCCAGAACTTAAATTGTATTTTTATTTTAAAATGTATCTTTAACTTATACAAACTTTAAAAAAGTAAAAAATGAATTTATAAAAATGTAAGTGTACTTTTTTTAATATACTGTAGTTTTTATTTAATTCATTTGTATTTATTTATTTATTTATAATATATCATAATACTACTTTAGTATTCTAGTCAGTATATTATTTATTTATTTATAATTTGGTGTTAACCTTTTAAAAAATATTTTTTATTTTATTTTATTATTCATCCATTCATTCTTTCAGCAGTGGTCAAAAAAAACTAAAACTATAATAATAATTTGGATGTTCATACCACACAGAAATATTAAAAAAATCTCACAATAGATATCAAAATATCAGACAAGTAGCTTTTTACAACCTCTTTTATATTTAATTTCTTACTTTCACTTACTTGTATCAGACAATCAATTAAATTGAAATCAAAAGGTAAAATGCCTTCAATTGTTTTTAATTTATATATTTATTTATAATACATAAATAACAATACTATAATCATAATTTTAAAGTGGGTGCAATTTTTATTTTATTTTAAATCACCAAAAAAAAAGACTCCTATTTATGCAATATTTTTATTTTATTTTATTTTATTTTATTTTTTGTTCTGTTTCATTTCATTTTGTTTTGTTTCATTTTCTGTTTCGTTTCGTTTCATTTCATTCTATTCTATTCTATTCTATTCTATTCTATTCTATTCTGTTTCGTTTCATTTTATTTTATTTTACTTTATTTTTTATTTATTTTTTATTTTATTTTATTCTATTTTACTTTACTTTTAAATCACCAAGAAATGAATAAGGGGTCTCCTATTTATGCAATATTTTTATTTTATGTTATTTTATTTTATTTTATATTATTTTGTTCTGTTTCATTTAATTTTGTTTTGTTTCATTTTCTGTTTCATTTCATTTCATTTTATTCTATTCTATTCTGTTTCGTTTCATTTTATTTTATTTTATTTTTTATTTATTTTTTATTTTATTTTATTCTATTTTACTTTACTTTACTTTACTTTACTTTTAAATCACCAAGAAATGAATAAGGGGTCTCCTATTTATGCAATATTTTTTTTTTTTTTTTTTTTTAAATCACCAAAAAATGCAATTGTGTAAGGGGTCCAGACTCCTATTTATGCAATATTTTAATTTAATTTAAATTTATTTATTTTTCCTTCATCGATTAATTCTCTATCAGCAGTAGCCACAAATAATTTGGAAGTTTATGCCACACAAAAAACTACAACTTTTTTCAACCTTTTACTTTCACATTTCATACCTTTATTTCACTTTCTTGAATCAGACAGTTCATTTAATTGAACTCAAATGGTAAAATGTCATATTTAAAAGACGTTTACGCTGTCTTTTGCAGAATGAAGGCCTGCAGGTCTGTTTGTAGTTAATGGATTGACGGGTGACTGCGATAAGTGCCTGACTGAGATTATCTGAACGTAATCAGGGCGAGTTTTGGCACAGATCCTGCGCTCCGCTTCAGTCGTGACTCGTGGGGAAGTCGATCTGCTGGAATGTGAAAGCACCATGTCTGTATCCCAGCATTCATGTTCACTCATACACCGGAGCCCCGCGGCTGTTTAGACACGAGCTGCACGCATCGAATCCCAGTCCTTTAATGAATGAAGAGCGCTCTCTCTAATTAAAGACTGCACTCCAGCAAGCGTCTGATTTATGTGCTGTTTTACAGTCTGGAGACAGAAAACAAACACGCTCATCACTTTCTTGTGTTCTTCTTTATTTTGCAGCATGTTTGTTCCGGTACAACTGGCTGTCCTTCGTCTACCTCATCTACCTCTTACTCATCCCGCTCTTTGCCGAGCCCACAAAGACAACAATGCAGGGTGAGTCTCCCAGATCCTTCAGCCGCTTTGATGCTCTGAATTCCAGCGAGAGCTCAGTGTTTCCCGTGGGATGACTTGCTTTCCTTCTTTTCACGAGCGTATAAGTGTGTGATTTCTGCACCACTGACGGTGTTAACTGGATTTGCAAAAGTAATCCAAACCGCTTTCCCAAACACGTTTTTGAAGATATAATTATGTTTTAATAGTTTTATTTAAAGTGGTTGCTTTTACACTTTCAAGGAATATTTTCCCAACTCAGGATCAAGAAATATATATAGAAATATATATAATATATATTTGAAATATATATATATATATATATATATATATATATATATATATAAATATATAGAAATATATATAATATATATTGAAGAATGTTTAAGATATTCAGATCAGTGCTTAACAAATATGCATTTGAGGTCAAAAGTTTATATATTATTACAATTATTTTACCTTCAACCATTCATTTTCCATCAGCAGTAGCAAAATAATAATAATAATAATAATAATAATTCGATTTTTAAGAATGTTTTTTTTGATGCATGTGTACATGGGGGGGAAAACTTTTGAACAGAATGAAGATGTGCAAATTTGTCTTATTTTGCTTAAATATCATATTTTTTTGGTTTAGTACTGCCCTTCAGAAGCTACAGAAGATACTTACATGTTTCCCAGAAGACAAAATACTGCAAATTTTATTTTCTTATTTAGTATTTTTATCTTGTTTTGTAATATAAATATATGACAATTCTTGACTCAGGATGTATTTACTTAACAAGTAAAATGACTACAAATATTTTGTCCTGTTTTCTGAAAAAAATAAAAATAAATAAATAAATGTTTATATCTGCCAGTGGGCCAATGAAAATAATTTTGTTCGATTACTTTTCTTGCTCCATTGGCAGATATTTTTGCTTGTTTTAAGCAAAAACGAATCAAATTTTGAAAATTTATTTAAAAAAAAAATAGACATTAATATCTTGCATCAAATGCATCTTGATTCAAGAATTTTTAGATATTTTTACTAGAAAACAAGAAATACTAAAAGGAAGAAAATCCTTTTTTTGCAATAACTGGACGAAGATTTAATACTTAATAAATGACACACTGCAAAATTTCTAAGTAACAGTCAAGGCATCAATTTAACATCACTGCTGTAAGAATTACAGACAAATCTGAGTGATGAAGCATCTAACTGTGATTAATTACAGCTTTAAGTAATATATGGTGTGTTTGAGAGGAAGTGATTGTGCAGCGCTCATGACATTTGTGTGTCATCCTGATAATCTCAACTCTCGTGATTCCTCCAGAGTCCCATATGAGTTCAGCTCCACATGCTGTGATTAAGGTGTGTGTGTAACATCTGTGTTGCTGCTTCAAGCACTAGTTTCTGTGTGTTTTGATGTTTAATAGAGACGTTGCGCTGTGCGAGACTGTTCAGTGTAGTTCTGAGTGTCTAGACAGCTGATGAATTGGTTTTTATCAGGCGTTTGCTGGAGTTCCTCGGCTACTGGCGGTGTCAGCTTCACTGAGTGTGGGAGGAATGAGCTCTTGTGTTTTCCCAGCATTCCTCAGTGTGTCATCGGGTCACAAGTTCAGCTGTTACTTCATCAGATTCATCATATGAGCCTTTCCCCGAGCCAAATATACCTCTGATAGCACAGTTACAATTGAGGACAAAAGTTTACATGTCCCTTTTGGAATCTGCACAGTGTTCATTATTTTAGCAAAACAAGAGAGATTGTACAAAATGCATGATCTGAATAAAAATGACTCCGTTCAAAACTTTACATCCCCTTGATTCTTAATACTGTGTTGTGACCTGAATGATCCACAGCTGTGTTTTTTTGTTTAATGATAGTTGTTCATGAGTCCCTTGTTTGTCCTGAACAGTTAAACTGCCTGCTGTTCTTCAAGAAAAATCCTTATTATTTGGTTTTCCAGCATTTTTGTGTGTTTCAGCCCTTTCCAACGATGACTGTATGACTTTGAGATCCATCTTTTCACACTGAGGACAACTGAGGGACTCATATGCAACTATTACAGAAGGTTCAAACACTCACAGATGCTCCAGAAGGAAAAAAAAAACATGCATTAAGAGCCGGGGGGTGAAAACTTTTGAAAATTGAAGATCAGGGTAAATTTAACTTATTTTGTCTTCTTTGAAACATGTAAGCATCTTCTGTAGCTTCTGAAGGGCAGTACCAAATGAAAAAAACAATATGATATCTATGCAAAATAAGAAAAATAATGTAGCCTAAACATCTTTATTCTGTTTAAAAGTTTTCACCCCTGGCTCTTAATGCATGGTTTTTCCTTCTGGAGCATCAGTGAGTGTTTGAATCTTCTGTAATAGTTGCGTATGAGTCCCTCAGTTGTCCTCAGTGTGAAAAGATGGATCTCAAAATCATACAGTCATTGTTGGAAAGGGTTCAAATACACAAAAATGCTGGAAAACCAAATCATTTGTGGGGCCTGAAGAATTTTTCTGAAGAACAGCAGACAGTTTAACTGTTCAGGACAAACATCTTAAATGTGAAAACATCTCTTATGTGGAATATCTTATTCAGGTCAGTACTAAATAAAAAATAACATGCATTTTGTATGATCGCTCTTATTTTGGTAAAACAATTAACATTTTGCAGATTCTGAAAGAAGAATGTAAACTTCAACTGTAAATCACCCAGATTGAAAGAGAATGAGGTTAAATGGAGATAAATCAAAACTTTTGTTCTCATGAGGAAAAAACCTTGATAAATTAACATTTAAGAATCTTAAAAGTTTCATGAGAAATCTTAAGATGAGCTCAGATTTGAGCATGAAACACCAAAATCTGAAATCAAATCTACTCACCAGGGCTGCATTTATTTGATCAAAAATGCAGTAAAAGCAGTAAAAATGTGAAATAGTATTATCATTTTAAACAGCTGTTTTCTGTGTGATTCTATATTAAATTGTAATTTATTCCTGTGATCAAATTTGAATTTTCAGCATCATTATTCGTCTTCAGTGTCACATGATTCTTTAGAAATCATTCTAATATGCTGATTTGCTGATTTAGTACATTTTATCTTTCAGGATTCTTTGATTCATTTGGTCAGATTGTTTTTAGCCTTTCTCATGTTACTGCCTCCTTTGGATGAATTGTGTATTGCCCTTTTTAAATAAAAGTGTCTGATTTTGAACTAAAGTCTATTGACTACCCACAAAATAGCTAAAAGGCCTTGCCTAATGTCCCTTCCCAGAAACATGTCAAAACAGGAAAGACGACGTCTCTTTCATAGGTCTTTAGGTTCTCCTGAACTATGAAAGAGTGACCTCTGAGCAATAAAAACTTGCTCTGGAAGGATGTTTCACTGCTTGATAAAAAGATTCTCGCCTGAACAACAACACCAGACCCTTTGAATCACTGGGTTTATGTGTTGCTTAAGATGAAAATACTCCTCTCATCTGGGTTAAGATGTTCACTTAAAGGAATAGTTCACCCAAAAATGAAAATTATCTGAAAATGTGTTCACCCTCGAGCCATCCAAGATGTAGATGAGTTTGTTTCTTCATCAGATTCGTAGAAATGTGTCATTCCATCACTGTCTCACCAATGAATGTGAATGGGTGCCGTCAGAAAGAGAGTCCAAACAGATGATAAAAGCATCACAATAATCCACAAATCATCCACACCAATCCAGTCCATCAGTTAACATCTTGAGAAGACAAAAGATAAAACTATACCATCATTAAGATGTTTTTAACTGAAATATGTGTCTATAATCCATAATTACGCTATTATTGATTTATTTCTTAATCACCAAAAAATGAGAAAGGGGTCCAAACTCTTGTTTATGCAATATATTTATTTTATTTATTTATTTTATGTATTTATTTATTTATTTTTAAATCACCAAAAATGAGAAAGGGGTCAAGACTCCTATTTATGCGATATTTTGATTTGATTTGATTTGATTTTATGTATGTATTTTTTTTTATAACCCCAAAAATATTTTTACAATATTTTTTAATTTAATTTAATTTATTTATTTATTTATTTATTTTTAAATAACCAAAAATGAGAAAGGGGTCAAGACTCCTATTTATGCAATATTTTGATTTGATTTGATTTGATTTTATGTATGTATTTTTTTTTTATAACCCCAAAAATATTTTTACAATATTTTTTAATTTAATTTTATTTATTTATTTATTTATTTATTTATTTATTTATTTATTTTTAAATCACCCAAAAAATTTGAAAGCTATCCAGACTCCAATTTATGCAATATTTTATTTATTTATTTATATATATATATATATGTATGTATGTATGTATGTATGTATGTATGTATGTATGTATGTATGTATGTATATATATATATATATATATATATATATTTTTTTTTTTTTTTTATCACTAAAATGGGAAAGGGGTCCAGACTCCTATTAATGCAATTTTGTTTTTTAATTTATTTATTTAATTATTGATTTTAAAATCACCAAACAATGAGAAAGGGTTCCAGACTCCTATTTATGCAATCATTTTATTTCATTTATTTATTTTTAAATCATTAAAAAAAAATGAGAAAGAGGGCCAGACTCCTGTTTATGCAATATTTAGTTATTTATATATTTATTTCATTATTTTTATATCACCAAAAAAAAAAAAAAAAAAAAACACAGTGACTGGTCTAAATCAGGAGAGAAATCTGCACAGATCAAAGAAGCGTTATCATGGATTATGGACTTTTAATTAAAAACGTCTTAATGATTAATTTTTTTTATCTCAAAATGTTTTTATCAGCTGTTTGCTCTCTCATTCTGACGGCACCCATTCACTTCAGAGGATCTATTGGTGAGACAGTAATGGAATGACGCATTTCTCCAAACCTGATTAAGAAACAAACTCATCTACATCTCGGATGGCCTGAGGGTGAACACATTTTCAGCTAATTTTTATTTCTTTAAATGACAGAGTGAGATCATCAAATTGAATCTATTTGAATCAGAATTCTCTGGAAATGACTCTCATGTGGAGTGTTGCTAATGCTATAGTATTATCTGTTTATAATACAGATGTTCTTCTGAGGTATTACTCAGCCAGAGGGGTGTTTATTTGACAGGCCTTTACAAAGCGTTCTGGTTTATCAGCAGAAGCTGATGGATGGTGTTTGTTTATGACTGGAGGAGCACCTGAGGTGTCACTGACATTCACTGCTGCTCTGACTCTCATTTGCGAGGCTTGCAGAGGCTTGTAGCTCTCGTCTGAGGAGAATCCAGCCGCAGGCCATGAAATCCAACAGCTGTAATCGAGTAGAGCTGAACCTGAGGGCGAGAAGACCTGCAAGATCTTTATACTCGCTTTTGTTTCTTTATTAGCGTTGCTTGCTTAAACAAGCATTGCTGTTGTTATTGCTCATGCTTATCTTTCTTACGCCCCCAAACCGTTTGTGGTATACCTACTGATCAGACTGAGAATTTTACCTGGTTGACAATAAAACTGGGTGATGACTGACATTTCCAGACATCCAGAGCCAATATTTACACAAGCAGCTCTTAAATTAGACTAATAAAGGAATACTGTTTTATGAAGGGACTAGACTGTCTCTTTTGGTCTCAGTTTTAAAGGATAGTGTTATTTTAGTAGTATTGAGGTAGTATTGTAATTGTTATTATTGCTATTTATTTATTTTTGATTTTAGTTACACTTTTAGTTGTTTGTGTCATTTTTACAGTTTTAAACTAACTATTTTAAAACTAATTTATAAAACTACAATTCTTTATATTATATTTTTAAGTTCTATTTTTATTTTATCAAGTTAAACTAAACGGAATGAGAAGTTTATGACAAATGTAAACATTCTTTTTTTACTTTCTTATGACTTTTAATGTTATTCTCATAAATTTATTCTCAAAATTGTATTACTTAAATCTCATTATGTTACAATTGTAGTCTTTTGTACAAGATTTGTATTTCTGCAATATTTTTTTTTTGTTAAGAAAGGGGTCCAGACTCCTATTTATGCAATATTTTATTTTATATATTTATTTATTTTAAAATCACCAAAAATGAGTAAGGAGTTCAGATTAAGTCTCCTATTTATGCAATATTTTTTATTTTATTTATTTATTTATTTAATTTTTAAGTCACCAAAAAATGAGAAAGTGGTCCAGACTCCTATTTTATTTTATTTATTTATTTTTAAATCACAAAAAAAAAAAAAAAAAATGTAATGGGTCCAGACTACTATTTATGCAATATCCATTTTAATTTCATTTTGTTTATTTATTTTTAAATCACAAAAAAAAATAGAAACTGGTCCAGACTCCTATTTATGCAATATCTTTATTTTATTTTATTTTATTTTATTTATTTATTTATTTATTTTTAAATCACCAAAAAAATGAGAAAAGGGTCCAGACTCATTGCAGTCATTTTATTTATTTATTTATTTATTTATTTATTTATTTATTTATTTATTTATTTATTTCTCCCTAAAAAAATCTCATATTTATGCAATATTTTTATTTATTTATTTATTTTTAAATTGCTAAAAAATCAGAAAGGAGTCCAGATTAAGACTCCTATCGATGCAAGATCTTTAATTTAATTAAATTATTTATTTATTTTTAAATCACCAAAACAAATTGAAAGAGGTCCAGACTCCTATTTATGCAATATTTTTATTTTATTTTATTTTATTTATTTATTTTTAATTCACCAAAAAAATTAGAAACAGGTTCAGACTCCTACTAATGCAATATTTTTTATTTTATTTTATTTATTTTTAAATCTTCAAAAAATGAGAAAGGGGTTCTAACTCCTACTTGTGCAACTTTTTTTTATTTTCGTGTATTTATTTATTTTTAAATCACCAAAAAATTAGAAAGAGATCCAAACTCTTTTTTTTTTTGATAATAATGCATTGCGTTTAAAGAGTCACTAAATTTAGCTTCTAAAAGTCTCATGAAAGACTGGACAAACATTGGAGCGGCGGTCGTTCCACATATGGAGCTGATTTAAGGACAGCTGTTGAGTGGGAACTGCAGATCTCTTATACGCGGCGCTGATTCGGCCGATGGCTGAGGGTCACGGGTTCAGACGGCCTGCGGCCGGACAGATGAAGACGTTTCCCATCTGTGCAGCTGCCTGGTTTTTACCCCACGGCACACTTCCGGCATGACGTCACATGACTCTCAGTCCGTAATCCATCATATAATACAGACAATCAAAGCACTAGATACAGCTTTGTGGATGGCAGTTTTACATTATTTATATCCTTCAGAAGTCATCTGCTCTGATCTTGAGATTGATGGTGTACTCTAGTGTTTGTCGGGCTCACAGTGCTGCAGTGAGGTGCTTTGTTTTGTTTAGGTCTCAGCGTCAAACCTCTGCGTCATCACAGCCAGATGCTGCTATTAATTACAGGCCTTTACCTGTCTTTAGCCAGGGCTGTTGTAAGGTGATGATGTGCATTTGGGTCGTTCTCAGCTGAGGATTCCCAGCGGATGCATGAAGCCTGAGCTGGGTCTGAAAATATGTGAGAGTTTCTTTAGCATAGTCAGACATTTTATTGCAGCTCGCAAATTATCTGCGACTCAGCTGTGCGTTAGAATCAAGTCACACTGGAATCTGTGAAAGCCTGTTTCCACCATTGGATAATAAACTTGTTATCTCAGTTCAGACTTTTTTTCTTTGTGAATTGTGGAATATAAAGTCTTAATTGTGAGATATAAACTAATAACTAAAATGTAACCACACAATTCTTAAAATAAAAAGAAAAAGTTCAGAATAGTGATAAAAAGTTGCAATTACCTTTTTTATTTTTATTATGTGGCAGAATTTTGTAGTCT
>NC_133384.1:9523172-9561547 GCF_049309525.1 Garra rufa | reverse complement strand
ATTTTGAGAATAAAGTAAAAATATTTCCAGAATAAAGTCGAAATATTACGAGAATAAAATCAAAATATTTCAAGAATAATGTCGAAATGTTTCTAAAATAAAGTCCAAATATTTTTAGATTAAAGTAAAAATATTACAAGAATAAAGTCAAAATATTTCTAGAATGAAGGCGAAATATTAAAAGAAAAAAAAATCTAAATATTACAAGAATAAAGTTCAGATGTTTCTAGAATAAAGTCAAAATATTTGTAGAATGAAGGCGAAATATTACAAGAATAAAGTTAAAATGTTTCTAGAATAAAGTCAAAATATTTCAATTATATTCTCAAAATATTTCGACTTTATTTTGGAAATATTTAGACTTTATTCTCATAAAATGCTTCTAGAAGTCCAAATTTTTAATGTGAATAAAGTCTAAATATTTTTAGATTAAAGTCAAAATATTACGAGAATAAAATATAAATATTATAAGAATAAAGTCTAAATATTTCAAGAAAAAATATAAATATTTCAAGAATAAAGTCGAAATGTTACTCGAAATATTACGACATTAATCTGGTAATCTTGTCCATTTTTTTTTTACGTGGCACTAAAACGCCATCCTATATAGAAACATAGCAAATTAATTCTTCAGTATAGGAGCTAAGCTGCTGAAGAAAGTGATTTAAGTCTTTGTTTGACATGAGAGACTTTTGACTTACATGAGAGTACATTTGAGGGTGAACTATCCCTTTAAGGTTTAGTTCGAGAAACACTGAAGTAATGAGAACTCTGAAACCCCATTGATCCCAGGATAAAGAGAAATATAAGTGCAGGATAAAGAGACGATGTGTCCTCTTGAGGATGCGGGAGGCAGGATGTTTTCCTGAGGAAACCCAACTCAATGGAGAGCTGGTCCGAACCGGCCTCACCTCACTTCCTCAGGAAGAAGCGAGCAATGATTCACAGGTCCTTACAGGCAGGCCTCTTCACTTTTTCATTCATTTATTTATTTATTTTTGGAACACAGTCAATACTAAGGAAATCTTGCTGTTGGAAGAAGTTCATCAACTTTAATCTACTTACAATCTGACTAATTTCATAGTTTTGTTTCAAGTTTAGGACCGTAAGAGTTAATGTCTCGGAAAGAAGTCTCTTCTGCTCACCATGGCTACATTTATTTAATGAAAAATACAGTAAAAATGGTAAAATATTATTACTAATAAAATAGCTGTTATCTATGTTAATATCTGTAAAGATATAATTTATTTCTGTGATTTGCAGCTGAATTTTCAGCATCATTACTCCAGTCTTCAGTGTCACATGATCCTTCAGAAATCATTCTAATATGCTGATTTATGATCAAGAAAGATTTCTGATTATTAGCAATGTTGAAAACAGTTGTGCTGACTAATATTTTAGTGAAAACCATCATACATTTTTTTTTTCATTAATCTCTTTACTGCCACTTTTTCGATCAATTGAATGCATTTTTTGCTAAATAAAAGTGTATATAGTTTTTTTTTAGAAAATCTTACTGACTATAAATTTTAAACAGTGTACTAGTGTACAGTAGATAAAGCTGGACAGAAAGCAGGTTTGAGAACTGAAATAAGAAATGAGTGCATGGCAATGTAAACAAAAAGAAGAAAAAGCCTTTGCAAGCTAAAGAATGTGAAATATCCACCGTATCTCTATCTCTACTCTCAAGTGTTCCTTGAAGAGTTTTAAAGCAATAGTTCACTCAAGTCACTCACAAAGTTGTCTAAATGAAGTTTTTAGCAATGCATATTACTCATCAAAAGTAAGTTTTGATATATTTACGGGAGAAAAGTTGAAATATTATGAGAATAAAGTCAAAATAATTAAAGAATAAAGTTGAAATATTATGAGAATAAAGTCAAAATATCATGAGATTAAAGTCAAAATTTTACAAGAATAAAGTGAAAATATTACGAGAATAAAATCAAAATATTTTAACTTTATTTGAAATATTTAGACTTTATTCTCAAATGCATATTACTCATCAAACGTAAGTTTTGATATATTGATGAATATTTAAGTATATAAAAGTTGAAATATTATGAGAATAAAGTCAAAATATTTTGAGAATAAAGTCAGAATATTATGAGAATAAAGTCAAAATATTACGAGAATAAAGTCTAAATGTTTCAAGAATAAAGTCGAAAAAAATTTCTAGAATAAAGTAAAAATTTAATGAGAATAAAGTCAAAATTTTACAAGAATAAAGCCAAAAATTACGAGAATAAAATCTAAATATTTCAACTTTATTTTTTATTTGAAATATTTAGACTTTATTCTTGAATGCATATTTTGATATATTTACAGTAGAAAAGTTGAAATATTATGAGAATAAAGTCAAAATATTACAAGAATGAAGTCGAAAAGTTTCTAGAATAAAGTCTAAATATTTCAACTTTATTTTTTTATGTGAAATATTTAGACTTTATTCTTGAATGCAGATTACTAATCAAAAATAAGTTTTTATATATTTTGATATATATATGTTTACTTAATATCGTTTTGGCATAGACTTTTGGCATTAAAGAAAAATGAAAAGATAAGTTTGACCCATACAATGTATTTTTGCCTATTGCTACAAATATACCTATGCCAATTAAAAGGTTTTGTGGTCCAGAATCACACATACCTGATACTTTTATGGTGCTTTTATGGATCCTGACAGCACCTGATCACTATGGTGTTCATAAGAGAGCAGCAGTAACATTCTTCAAAACCTCTCCTTTTGTGTTGATATCTCTCAAACTGTACCTCAAGTCACAGTCATGCTTCTCGATTGTTAAAAGCTGGCTAAAACATCTGCATACAAAATGCAAGGCCGGATCTCTTTAAAATAAAGTAAGGATCATGAATGAGTGAAGAACAGCTGCTTTACATGTATTGTGGGTAATATATCACAGACTGAACTGAGTTTACCTTCTATCCAATGCGTTTCTACTCTGTTTTCATGTCAGTCCCACATTTCTGCAAACTTCCACCTGAGGCCAGAACGTTAGCTGTAATACATTGTTGTAAAACAGAGTTTGACAAGTTTGTGGCACCAAACCAGAGTATAGATAACCATAAAACACTGACACTGCAATATATCTAGTATGTTTAAAGAAGGAAATGTTGGTGAATTAGACATGCGGTCCAATTAATGACTCTCACAATACTGCTGAAAAGTTTACATATAGTCCACAAGAGAAAATAATAGTTGGATTTATAAAAACAACCTCGTTCAAAAGTTTACATACACTTGATTCTTAATACTGTGTTGTTACCTGAATGATCCACAGTTGTGTTTTTTTGTTTAGTGATAGTTGTTCATGAGTTCCTTGTTTGTCCAGAACAGTTAAACTGCCTGCTGTTCTTCAGAAAAATCCTTCAGCTCCCACAAATTCTTTGGTCTTCAGCATTTTTGTGTATTTGAACCCTTTCCAACGATGACTGTATGATTTTGAGATCCATCTTTTCACACTGAGGACAACTGAGGGACTCATATGCAACTATTACAGAAGGTTCAAACACATTTGTGGGAGCTGAATGATTTTTCTGAAGAACAGCAGGCAGTTTAACTGTTCAGGACAAACTAGGGATTCATGAACAACTATCACTAAACAAAAAAACACAGCTGTTGATCATTCAGGAAACAACACAGTATTAAAAATCATGTGTATGTAAAGTTTTGAACAGGGTCATTTTTATAAATTCAACTATTTGCTCTTGTGGACTATCTGTAAACATCTTTTATGTGAAATATTCAGGTCATTACTAAATAAAACTAAATAACATGCATTTTACAGATTCTGCCAGGTGTGTGTAAACTTTTGACTTGGACTGTATTTCACATCCACCCTACTTTCTTTCTTCTTGCTCGTTTTGTAAATGTAGGCCTATTGAAGTCATTTATATAACTGCGTTCTGATCTAAAATGGGTTACGGTTTGACTGTACGAGTCGGTAATAAACTGTGCCAGTAAGAAAAGGTCAGACGAGACTTTTCCTGTGCTACAGAGATTTGCTGGGATTTTTACAAATGAATCAGAGGTTGTGATGATTCACTTTCTTGACACGTAAACTCAGAAACCAGATGCTGAGCGAAATACTGACCAAAGTATCTGGAAACAATAAACAGCTATTCAAGCATTTTGGTTTTAAAAAGTTCAAAGTGTTGAAAGTTTTAATTCAGTGATTCACGCCATGGTTACAAGCACAGCAAACAGCTGAGATTAGTGATTATTTATACATTTATGTATTATATAAACGATTTATTTACTTACTTGCTTCTTTGTTTTAATCACCAAGTAGTTCACTAGCCTAACTTTAGATCGACTGAATTCATCACATACAAAATGTGCTGTATGTGAATGTTTAAAATAATAAAAAATCAGAATGATCCTAAATTAACATAAATAATTTGGCTTATATTTAGCTTAAACCAATAAAAAAAAATTTATTCATTTATTCAGCCTAGATACATTAAATTTATCAAAAGTGACAGTAAAGACATTTATAGTGCTACAAAAGATTTCTATTTTAAATAAATGCTGTTCTTTAGTTCTTTGCAGCAAAACTGTTTTCAACATTGCTAATAATCAGAAATGTTTCTTGAGCAGCTAATCAGAATATTAGAATGATGTCTGATTAGAAGGATCATGTGACACTGAAGACTAAAGTAATGATGCTGAAAATTCAGTTTTGATCACAGAAATAAATTACATTTTTACAGATATTCACATGGAAAACAGCTATTTTAAATTATAATAATATAATAATATTTCATATTTTTTACTGTATTTTTTTAACAAACAAATGCAGCTTTGGTGAGCAGAAGACCATTAAAACATTAAATCTCCCTGACTCTAAATGTTTGAATGCTAGCCCTGTTGAAAAAAACAGCATATGCGGGTTAGGTAGGTTTAGATGCTGGTATGCTGGTTTTAGCTGGTTTAAGATGGTCTTAAGATGGTTTATGCTGCCCCTAAAATGGTTTATGCTGGTCCTAAGCTGGTTCTGAGCAGGAGGGACCATCTTAGGACCAGCATAAACCAGTTTAGGACCAGCATAAACCAGCTAAGGACCAGCATAAACCAGCTAAGGACCAGCATAAACCAGCTAAGGACCAGCATAAACCAGCTAAGGACCAGCATAAACCATCTTTAGACCATCATAAACCAGTTTAGGACCAAACATGACCAGCTAAGGACCAGCATAAACCATCTTTGGACCATCACAAACCATTTTAGGACCAGCATAAACCAGCAAAGGACCAGCATAAACCATCTTTAGACCATCACAAACCATTTTAGGACCAGCAGAAACCAGCTAAGGACCAGCATAAACCATCTTTAGACCATCACAAACCATTTTAGGACCAGCATAAACCAGCAAAAGACCAGCATAAACCATCTTTAGACCATCACAAACCATTTTAGGACCAGCAGAAACCAGCTAAGGACCAGCATAAACCATCTTTAGACCATCATAAACCAGTTTAGGACCAAACATGACCAGCTAAGGACCAGCATAAACCATCTTTGGACCATCACAAACCATTTTAGGACCAGCATAAACCAGCTAAGGACCAGCATAAACCAGCTAAGGACCAGCATAAACCATCTTTAGACCATCATAAACCAGTTTAGGACCAAACATGACCAGCTAAGGACCAGCATAAACCATCTTTAGACCATCATAAACCAGTTTAGGACCAAACATGACCAGCTAAGGACCAGCATAAACCATCTTTAGACCATCACAAACCATTTTAGGACCAGCAGAAACCAGCTAAGGACCAGCATAAACCATCTTTAGACCATCACAAACCATTTTAGGACCAGCATAAACCAGCAAAAGAGCAGCATAAACCATCTTTAGACCATCACAAACCATTTTAGGACCAGCAGAAACCAGCAAAAGAGCAGCATAAACCATCTTTAGACCATCACAAACCATTTTAGGACCAGCAGAAACCAGCTAAGGACCAGCATAAACCATCTTTAGACCATCACAAACCATTTTAGGACCAGCATAAACCAGCAAAAGACCAGCATAAACCATCTTTAGACCATCACAAACCATTTTAGGACCAGCAGAAACCATCTTTAGACCATCACAAACCATTTTAGGACCAGCATAAACCAGCAAAAGAGCAGCATAAACCATCTTTAGACCATCACAAACCATTTTAGGACCAGCATAAACCATCTTTAGACCATCACAAACCATTTTAGGACCAGCATAAACCAGCAAAAGAGCAGCATAAACCATCTTTAGACCATCACAAACCATTTTAGGACCAGCAGAAACCAGCTAAGGACCAGCATAAACCATCTTTAGACCATCACAAACCATTTTAGGACCAGCATAAACCAGCAAAAGACCAGCATAAACCATCTTTAGACCATCACAAACCATTTTAGGACCAGCATAAACCATCTTTAGACCATCACAAACCATTTTAGGACCAGCATAAACCAGCAAAAGAGCAGCATAAACCATCTTTAGACCATCACAAACCATTTTAGGACCAGCAGAAACCAGCTAAGGACCAGCATAAACCATCTTTAGACCATCACAAACCATTTTAGGACCAGCATAAACCAGCAAAAGACCAGCATAAACCATCTTTAGACCATCACAAACCATTTTAGGACCAGCAGAAACCAGCTAAGGACCAGCATAAACCATCTTTAGACCATCATAAACCAGTTTAGGACCAAACATGACCAGCTAAGGACCAGCATAAACCATCTTTGGACCATCACAAACCATTTTAGGACCAGCATAAACCAGCTAAGGACCAGCATAAACCAGCTAAGGACCAGCATAAACCATCTTTAGACCATCATAAACCAGTTTAGGACCAAACATGACCAGCTAAGGACCAGCATAAACCATCTTTAGACCATCATAAACCAGTTTAGGACCAAACATGACCAGCTAAGGACCAGCATAAACCATCTTTAGACCATCACAAACCATTTTAGGACCAGCAGAAACCAGCTAAGGACCAGCATAAACCATCTTTAGACCATCACAAACCATTTTAGGACCAGCATAAACCAGCAAAAGACCAGCATAAACCATCTTTAGACCATCACAAACCATTTTAGGACCAGCAGAAACCAGCTAAGGACCAGCATAAACCATCTTTAGACCATCACAAACCATTTTAGGACCAGCATAAACCAGCAAAAGACCAGCATAAACCATCTTTAGACCATCACAAACCATTTTAGGACCAGCAGAAACCAGCTAAGGACCAGCATAAACCATCTTTAGACCATCATAAACCAGTTCAGGACCAGCATAAACCAGCTTAGGACAAGCATAAACTATCTTTGGACCATCACAAACCATTTTAGGACCAGCATAAACCATCTTTGTTCCATCATAAACCAGTTTAGGACCAGCATAAACCATCTTTGGACCATCATAAACCATTTTAGGACCAGCAAATAACTAGCTAAGGACAAGCTTAGGACCAGCATGAACCAGTTTAAGTCCAGCATAAACCATCTTTGGACCATCATAAACCAGTTTAGGACCAGCATAAACCATCTTTGGACCATCATAAACCATCTTTGGACCATCATAAACCATTTTAGGACCAGCAAATAACTAGCTAAGGACAAGCTTAGGACCAGCATGAACCAGTTTAAGTCCAGCATAAACCATCTTTGGGCCATCATAAACCAGTTTAGGACCAGCATAGACCGGTTTAGGACCAGCTAAAACCAACATCAAAACCTACCTAACCAGCATATTCTGTTTTTTTCATCTGGGAGTGTAGGCCTACATTTAATATTCAGTTCTTCCTTTCAAAGAATAACATCATAATCATTTTAATGTAATACAGAAAAACAACTGTATTCATCAAACCATTTTATGAGGTTTTAAATCTAAGAAAGTAATGACTGAAAATTCCTATCAAGTTTTAGCTCGCCCATATTAAAGACCATACAGAAAGCAGGCTAATATTTTTTTTTTTTTTTTTTTGATAAAAGCAAACTCTACAAATTCTGACAAACTCAAAGCTTAGTGAACGGTAGTGTATATACTGTGCAAATGATATCACATAAACGCTTCCATAAGGCTCGAGTAGTTCCTCTCTGGCTTAAAGTAATTGTAGTGTGAGAATGAATTGAGTCAAATCAATGATGTCAATTAGGACAGGAAAGACCTTCCCATAGGAGTAACATTTTATAGCCTGCGTGATTCAATTGGACTCTATCCTGCTCATGGCTGTCAGCTGTGAATCTCAGAATTTTCTCAGTTTTCCATCAAGTCCTAAAAGCTCATGGAGATCTGATAGCGTTGAGTGAGGTTGTGCTGTCGTCAGAGCTGCTGCTTTGTGGTCAATCAATCAATGGATGAAATCGACAGATACTCCCTTTATAATCCTTCATAACTGACATTTACATTAACAAGCCAACTAGCCACACCAATATCTGTGTCCAGCAGAGAGCAGAGCCAAATGGCTTTTGAAGGTTCAACCCAACTCCAGCTTTCAGTTTAGTAGGAACGGCCTAGGGGTGTTGGATGATGATTTTTGATCGTGGACGATAAAAATGTCTCCACAATCTGCTTTTGGAGAAATATCCTAGTATCCTGCTATTTTATCAACTGCAGCTCTGGTGTTTCCATCTCAATAATAATGAAGTACAATGCCACATACATTCACATCAGTGTTAACTCAGCAGTAGAGTTACACTTACTGCACACTGCACTTATTCACAATCACAAAAGGACATTATTAACTTAATGAAATGCTATTTAAACTTACAGTTATTATTATTCTTCTGAGACTAAAATTTCTGACTTTTAATTCAAACTCAGGTCAGATCTTCAGACATATAAACACAGTTGCTTATGTCTAAAGTGAAAGTAAACAATTGAGCGATTTCTGAAGGATCATGTGACATTGTGAATTGATGTGAATTCGGTTTATTGAATGCTGCTACTGCTAAATACACTTACTGTACCTGGAAGATAAAAGCACTTGTTTTATTTGTATTATTTGTGTATCTTTTAATAACATAACAAAACATTTTTTAAATAAAATAATGACAAAGATTTTTATTTTCACTCACTTTGGCCTAAATATCGACCATTCTTTTTTATTGTATACTTTGTTACCTTGAAAGGCTTTGTTTAAGGCGAGACACTGCAAGTGAATAGGGTAAAAAACATAACTAATAGTTATCACCTTCCTTACCCAGTTGATTGATTACAAGTTTTCTTAAATGTTTGGTTAAATATGCAAATGAGGCATTATTTAATTTGCACACATTTCTAGTACAAAAATCTAAACACTGGAGGAAGTCAGTTTCAAAATTGTTGTTTATTTTATTTATTTTTTTAGTTTTCGCAGAGGGGATTTTGGGAATCTCATTTTGTCATGCCATAATTCAGAAAGAAATTAGAACAGGCAGGAAACACTGTATTTTTTTTTTTACATTTTGGGGGGGCAAAATGTTGTATAAAATCAAGCAAATTATATATGAACAAATATACAAAGACATAAAAATGTAAAGTTTGGTGTGTGTAAGTGCTACTGAAGTGGAGATTTATGGCTCAGTGTAGAAGAAAAAACTAATTTTCAGAAAACAGCCTTTAAAAATATGTATTGTAATTGAAATCTATTGGTATATGCTGGTCCTAAACTGGTTTATGATGATATAAACCAGCTTAGGACCAGCAAATGACCAGCTAAGGACCATCATAAACCATTTTAGGACCAGCATAAACCGGTTTAGGACCAGCTAAAACCAACATACCAGCATCAAAACCTACCTAACCAGCAAATGTTTTTCAACAGGGAGTTTTCTTTCCACTAGTCTGAAAAAACACTTTATGAAACACCAAAAAGCCCAAAATCTCAAACTTGCCTGCAGTGTCTCCCCTTAAAAAATTGAAATTAGTTTGTCTGTGCTGCTCAGACAACTTGCAAAATAGTAAAACCAACATGACAAAGAATCATGATAAAATCATGATATTTTTGAAAAAAAAAAAAAAAATTGATATATTTTTGCCATATTGGCCTATATTTTAGAGCTCTCAAACAACAAAGTTGCACACATTTTCATCATCACACACCGCATACAAACACCAAACCTCGTTCAGTGGCCTGAAATGGATGCGACGGCTCATCGGGGAACAGAATAATGAGGAACCGCGGCCTGACGGCACGCAGATGTGACGTGCCAACAGAGCAGCTTCAGTCCTCCGCCGCTAAATAACAAACACATCTGGTCCATATTTGCGCTTCCTGTGCCGGTTTCGGCTTTCTGAGGGGCTCAAACTCACTTTGGCTTTTACTAAAATTCCTGCTGCACCTCATAATGGCTTCAATACATGGTGCGACTGATCCACGCTCTCCATTTGCTTACAGTCGTCAGTGGCACACTCCATCCACCGAATTATCCACTACTGTGTTTTTTCATCACTTTACGCACTTAGCTGGGAATAAATCTTAAAAGGAAGCCTCTGGGTTGATTTGGTGCTGTTGAAGAGAACGTTTTCTAATTAGACTAATCGCCTGAACGCACTGTAAAACCCATGGCATGAGCAGACCTGTAAAACATTTTCATAACAGTAAACCATTGTAAAGATTGTAAAATCTTGGCAGACCCGTCTGGCAGCGGTTTCCCATTCCTCAGGTGGTTTAGAAATGATTATCGGTAGGTGTTAATGCATTGATGCAGTCAAACGTTGGTCTAAAAATTGAATGCTTTTGAAAACATTAGCCTGCTTTCTGTTTGGCATTTAATATGGGCGAGCTGAAACTTGATAGAACTTTCGTAATGAGTGAAAAAAAATAAATTTAAATTAAAAATTTAATTGAGTATTAAATGTAGGCCGACACTAGCATTCAAAAGTTAGTGAGATGTCATTTTTTAAGGCTTTTCTGCTCACCAAAGCTGCATTTGATTGTTAAAAAATACTAAAAAATTATGAAATATTATTACAAATTTAAGTATCTGTTCCTATTTGAATTTCTGTTAAAATGTAATTTATTTCTGTGTTCAAAGCTGTATTTTCAGCATCATTACTCTAGTCTTAAGTGTCACATTATTCTTTAAAAATGTGATATAGAATGGGAAGAGTTTTGGCTTCTTCAACATTTTTATTCTATCTAATAAAATGGCTGGAGTCGCTATTAAAATGATCCATTATTGCTACCAATTTGCTAAACTTAATAATAGTATTTCCCCCAATCGCTTCTTTTGTCTTCAGTCTGAAGAAACAATCAATCATTTATTTTGGGACTGTGTTTATTGTGAAGTGTTTTGGGTTGACTTTTCTAATTTTGTTAAAATATTTTAACATCCAAACTTCTGTATAACCCAGAAAATATGTGTTTTTTAGTTACTCTTTGAATTTAGACCCTTCTCACTGTAAATTTAGTATTCATTTATTGCTATTCCTTGCTAAATTTGACATTCATAAATGTATTTTCAAAGAAAATTTTTGATTTTGATATGTACACTTTTTAAGAAACTCTATTATAATAATAAGATTAGAATAATTCTATTGCATCTACGACTCTTTCATGGTGTGAATCTTATAAGATAATATAATATGCTTTGGATAAATGTATGTAACTCTCATTGTCCTTTTGTTCTTATTTGCTGATTTGATGCTCAAGAAACATTTTTGATTATTATTATCAATGTTGAAAAAAGTTGTGCTGTCCAATATTTAGGTGGAAACTGTGATGCATTTTATTTTTCAGGATTCACAGATGAATAGAAAGTTCAAAAGAACAATATTTAGTTGAAATAAAAATGTTTCTCAACATTATAAATGTCTTTAGGGTCACTTTTGATCAATTATATGTGTCCTTGGTAAATAAAAATATTAATTTCTTACAGAACAAAACTATTAAAAAATCTATAAATGTCTTTGATCAATTATACGTGTCCTTGGTAAATAAAAATATTAATTTCTTACAAAAAACTTAAATCTATAAATGTCTTTACTGTCACTTTTGATCAATTATATGTGTCCTTGATAAATAAAAATATTAATTTCCTACAAAAAAAAACTATTAAAAAAATCTATAAATGTCTTTGATCAATCATATTTGCGCTTGGTGAATAAAAATATTAATTTCTTACATTTTTTTTTTTTAAAAATCTATAAATGTCTTTACTGTCACTTTTGATCAATTATATGTGTCCTTGATAAATAAAAATATTAATTTCCTACAAAAAAAAAAACTATTAAAAAAATCTATAAATGTCTTTAATCAATTATATTTGCGCTTGGTGAATAAAAATATTAATTTCTTACAATTTTTTTTTTTTTAAATGTGTAAATGTCTTTACTGTCACTTTTGATCAATTATATGTGTCCTTGGCAAATAAAAATATTAATTTCTTACAAAAAAAAAACTATAAAAAATCTATAAATGCCTTTACTCTCACTTTTGATCAATTATATGTGTTCTTGGTGAATAAAAATATTAATTTCTTACAAAAAACTATTTAAAAAATCTATAAATGTTTTACTTTCACTTTTGATAAATTATACATGTCTTTGTTAAATAAATAAATAAAAAAGTCTTTACTGTCACTTTTGATGCAATTATATGTGTCCTTGGTAAATAAAAATATAAATTTCTTACAAAAAAAACTATTTAAAAAATCTATAAATGTCTTTATAGAACTGTCTTTATTAGCATAAATCCGCTAGCACTTTTGATCAATTATATGTGCCCTTGAAGAATAAAAAATATTATATTTTTTACAAAAAGCTATTTGAAAAAACTACAAATGTCTTTGCTGTCACTTTTGATTAATTTAATGCATTCTTGATGAATAAAAGAGTGCATAAATGTTACAAAACTAAAGGATAATTAGACAAAAAAGTCCAACACAGTTATTTTTTTCTAATGCTTTCCTTAAGTTTGCTAAATCCATAATGAGGAAGCTTTTAGCCTTGGTCCTGCTTCCTAATGTTTTAAGAAATCGAGTTACGGTGTGCTGCGGAAACAGCCCGTGTCTAAGGACTGATACATAATATTTCATCAAAATCCACAGGGAACGAAACCATCCCCTCTCATTACCTCTGATATTCTGGATATGACTGTAAATGTGCTCTTGTGAATTAATGAGGTCTGCGTTTAATCAAAAGAGACTTGTGCACTTACCTAGACGGATGTTTGACTGCGATTTTAGACTCTCTAATATTATTCATGCTATTATCTGTAACATTCAAGGCCTCAGCCATTTCCTAGACCAACATTTATAGAGAATATTTATCCCAGAGCCTTCAGAAATCGACTGCAAATACATTTCTTGGCACCCGTGCGAACCTCAAAATGGAGTGATTCTTGACCTTGTTTAAGCCTTTAATTCATGATATGATCTGTCCCGAATTGACAATTAAATTAAGCATGTATTGGTTTGAATATGATGCCATTTCCTCATCTGGGCCGGATGGGTTGTGGGTGTTTTTTAATATCCTAAAATTCACATTTGATGCTATCTGTGTTATTCCCAGCACCCTTTGATAGCGGACCAACATCCACCCGCCCCAAATCTTTCTGGTCTGTCATAAAAAATGTTAAAATACATAAATCAGAACCCTTTTTGACCCCGTTATGGCCTGTAACGTGCATTACTCACAGTATTAGATTTTTCTAAAAAAAAAAAAAAAAAAAAAAAACCGGCTCTGAACTCACACTGAGCCTCGTGATCCTAAATGATGAACAGCCCAAACACTGCCAAAAAAATCAGCGCTAAATGAATGCCCAGAGCGAGAGAGAGCGAGAGACCTGTAGTGCAAGGGTGAATTTCCGCTAATAGCATGGATTACAGCAGCTCTTTCCTATTAAAAGCAGAAAGACAGGTTCAACTCCGTGAACTTTCACCCTGACACGTGGAATGCTTGAATTCTCTACCTCGTCACTGCTGGAATAAAACCTTCCTCTCTAACAATTATAAAAGTCCTCAGATTTAAAAGAATAGTGAAAATGTGTTGACCCTCTGTTCATCTGAGATGTAGATGAGTTTGTTTCTTCATCAGGTTTGGAGAAATGTGTTATTCCATCACTGTCTCACCACTGGATGTGAATGGGTGCCGTCAGAATGAGAGTCCAAACAGCTGATAAAAACATCACAATAATCCACAAGTACAATCCAGTCCATCAGTTAACATCTTGAGAAGACAAAAGCTGAAATAAATGTTTTTAACTAAAATACAATGTTTATATTATTAAGCTTAATAATGGATTTTTGTACAGAAAAATATATCACTTCATTTAAGAAATAGTTCGCCCAAAAATGAAAATTTGCTAAAATGTGCTTATCCTCAGGCCATCCGAGATGTAGGTGAGTTTGTTTCTTCATCAGATTTGGAGAAATATGTCATTCCATCACTTGCTCACTAATGAATGTGAATGGGTGCCGTCAGAATGAGAGTCCAAACAGCTGATAAAAACATCACAATAATCCACAAGTACAATCCAGTCCATCAGTTAACATCTTGAGAAGACAAAAGCTGAAATAAATCCATCATTAAGTTTTTTTTTCTACTATAAAGCAATCTTTATATTATGAAGCTTAATAATGGATTTTTTGTACAGAAAAATATATCACTTTCTTCATTAAATAGTTCATCCAGAAATTTAAATGTGCTAAAATGTGCTCATCCTCAGGCCATCCCAGATGTAGATGAGTTTGTTTCTTCATCAGATTTGTAGAAATGTGTCATTCCATCACTTGCTCGCTAATGGATGTGAATGGGTGCCGTCAGAATGAGAGTCCAAACAGCTGATTAAAAACATCACAATAATCCACAAGTACGATCCAGTCCATCAGTTAACATCTTGAGAAGACAAAAGCTGAAATAAATGTTTTTAACTAAAACACAATGTGTGTATTATGAAGCTTAATAATGGACTTTTGTACAGGACAGTATATCACTTTCTTCGTGAAATAGTTCATTCAAAAATTAAAATTTGCTAAGATGTGCTCATTCTCAGGTCATCCAAGATTTGGGTGAGGTTGTTTCTTCATCAGATTTGGAGAAATGTGTCATTCCATCACTTGCTCACCAATGGATCACATGCAGTGAATGGGTGCCGTCAGAATGAGAGTCCAAACAGCTGATAAAAATAATACACAAGTAATCCATGCCACTCCAGTCCATCAGTCAACATCTTGAGAAGACAAAAGCTGAAAATCAATCTGTCGTTTGTATTTTAGTTTAAAAAAATCAGATCTTTATGTTTTGAAGCTTAAAAGTGGATTTTTGTACAGGAAAATATATCACTTTCTTCAAAAAATAGTTCATCCCAAAATTAAAATTTGCTAAAATGTGCTCATCCGAGATGCAGATATGTTTGTTTCTTTATCAGGTTTGTAGAAATGTGTCATTCCATCACTCGCTCACCAATGGATGTGAATGGGTGCCGTCAGAATGAGAGTCCAAACAGCTGATAAAAACATCACAGTCCATCAGTTAACATCTTGAGGCGACAAAAGCTGAAACAAATCCATCATTAGGACATTTTTAACTAAAATAAAAGTCTATAATCCATAATAACGCTTCTTCCAGTGGTCTGGTCTGAATCAGGAGAGAAATCTGCACAACAAATGTGTGGCTTGATTTTGATGTGAGACTTTATCGCTGGAGGAAGCGTTATTATGGATTATGGACTCATTTAACGTACTAATGATGGGTTTGTTTCATCTTTTGTCTTCTCAAGATGTTAACTGATGGAGTGGTGTGGATTTCGTGTGGAGATTAAATGCATAATTTTTGCTAATGTAATAAAAGGCTTGTATTGACAAATTCTCTTCTTTCTACAGGCCACACGGGGCGTTTGCTGAAATCCCTGTGTTTCACCAGCATGACGTTCCTGCTGCTGCACATCGTCTACCAAATCACAATCAACAGTTTGTTAGCAGGAGACAACATCGAGCCCAACTTCAACTGTGAGTACTAACTAGATCTCTTAACTCTCCGCTACAGATTCTTAAACAAGATTAATGTATTCGATGGAAATGGTTGATGTGGGAGAGGAAACCTGTTTTATTAGCTGATGTACAAAATTCTAAATTAAAACTAAATGGATGGGCTTAACTCAAGCTTAATTGGTTTAACCAGTTGAAAATAATGGACCAAACAGACATGCACTTGTAGTGTACTAAATATTGGTTGAGTAATGGGAGAGAAGAACGTTTCCATCTTGGTAGGAAGCTACCATAAAACACAAATGTTCAGGAGGAAAAATATTTTTCATGATTTTTCTGTTCAGAGAAATGCATAAAAACAGCAGGTGGGCTGAATGAAAATGTAAATTCATTCCTTGATAGTAGGTGGCGCTATCTGAAAAGCAGAAATACCCTGGTTCACAAAGTGCTGCACAACTTTCTGTTGACAGCTGTTCAGATTTTGTGTATTTGCAACAAGAAAGAAATGAGAGTTCCTGTTCTAGTTTCTTCCTCTGCTATTCACTGTCACTTGGAAAACAGTCTGTTTCTGTGCAAATCTTATTCGTTGGCCAGTTTTCAAGCAAAATGAGATGGAACTGAAATTATATATATATATATATATATGAGCAATATCACACGAGTAGACTTGAGATATGGCTGTATATCGGCAAAGTTGTCATTCGCCGTAGGTAATCACAGAGTGCCGATATACAGCCATATCTCAAGTCTACTCGTGTGATATTGCGTTTATACAACAGTTCGACGGCATGAGTGTGTAAATACATAAAAAAAAATTACAATGTGGTGTCTTTAAAAAACCTCTTTTGTGCGAACTATTCCTTCCGCCATGAATTCAAATCAAAGTTTGGTCAGCTGAGCATAAGCTTCGTTACTAGTTCTAGTAACGAAGGAATGTTGAGTTGCTTCATTGAAAGCCTATTGTATTACTGCATCAAAACCTCACTGTATCATGTTTGAGTATTATCACAGAGAGATGGACTGAGCGAGTCATTTACGTACCTGCATCTGATGAAGCATTCATTATTCATATTCACAATGATATGACATTAGTTTGAATGTTTACTGAAGAAAGCATTGATATCTGTTCATCTATTAAAGGTGATTTTGCTGCTCAGTGCATTTATTCGCTGTGGCAAACTGTTGTTGAAGCTAAAAGTAACTTCCGCTTAACTTCAGTTTAAGAGTCCCAAAGTCACGGTCTCTTTTCGCCATCTAAAGGCGGAACAATGTAGCGTTAACTAAATTCACCATCACGAATGTAAGCACGCTACTCAATACATTATTTAAAATATAGTTTAAATACATTTTTATTTATTGAGTAATAATATTTCATAAACAACAACAAAAACAGGCATCAAAAAGCTGCTAGGCAATTCAGTCAAGAGTAAAGGCAGCATTCAGCATTGAATTTACATAAACTATCTTCTCTAGAACAAATAATAAATGAATGAGATCAAAGACTGCCCGTTAGATTTACCCAAAATGAATTACATGTCATGTGTAACCACTACAGTGACATCAGAGCCAGCGGTAAATTCCTGAAGATCTGGTCGTGGTGAGAGCGCTCTTGAGCGGATTGATGAGTGCAGAACGCCCCCGGACTATATGGCTCTCGCACGTCCGAAAACGACGAAGCAAATTTTCAAACAGACGTTATCTTTATTCACAAACTGCATATTTGAACTATAAACAAGTACATTCTCGCCTGAAAACCTCTTAAAACTACATTCCGTGACACACAAAGAGTATTATTTATAAAATGGGATTTGGACGTCCGCCATGACACTCGGAAAAAAACGGTCCCGGCTAGAACACGCGGAGTGATACAACATTTTAAAAAGGCGTTCCTGTAGCAATACCAGTAGAATATCTCACGGTTCTCAACCAATCAGATTTGAGAACCAGAAAGAACTGTTGTATAAATATATATATATATATATTAGTATTCAACAAGTGGATTGAAACCTTTCATCAAAGTTGTCCTAAAACCAAAGCAATACCGTTTTTGTCTAAAATCCACTTCAGATGTTGACTACTAATATATATATACATATATACACACAGTGCCTTGCAAAAGTATTCATACCCCTTCATTTTTTCACATTTTGTTTTGTTGCAGCATTATGTTAAACTGCAGCTTTAAATTAGTTTTTTTTTAGTTACATCAGTTTACACTCCATACACCATAATAATGACAAAGCAAAAAACAGATTTGCTAATTTTACAAATGTTTTAAAAATAAAACACTGAAATAAGTAGATTGCATAAGTATTCATACCCTTAACTCAGTACAATAGTTGAAGCAGCTTTACAGCCTCAAGTCTTTTTGGGTCTGATGTGACAAGCTTTGCACATCTGCATTTGGCAATTATCTGCCATTCTTTGCCTCACCTTTTCACCTCTCCATCTCTGTCAGCTTGAACATTTTCTAGAGTCCTAGTTGTTCCAATCGTCTTCCATTATGGAGAATGCTTCTGTCAACCTTCAATGCAGCAGATTTGTTTCTGAACTCTTCTCTAGATCATCGCCCTAACGCAAGTCTGTCACTGAGCTCTACAGGCAGTTATCTTGGTTTTTGCTCTGATATGCATTTTCAGCTGTTAGACCTTTTCTGAGAGGTGTGTGTCTTTCTAAATCAGACTCATTCAAATTAATTTGCCACAGTTTAACTCCACTCCAAGTGTAGGAACATCTAGAAGCAATATGCTCCTGAGCTAAATTTCGAGTGTCCCAGAAATATACTGAATATTTCTTACTTATGCAACGGGATCTTTTCAGTTTTTTATTTTTAATAAATTTGCACAAATGTTAAAAACCTATTTTTTGCTTTGCCATTATGGAGTAGGGAGTGTAGATTGATGTGGGGAAAAAAAGTAATTTAAAGTAGTTTAACATAAGGCAGCAACATAACAAAATGTGAAAAAAATGAATAATTTCGCAAGGCACTGTAAGTTTATTTCAAGGTTTTTTATGGTTTTAGTTAGCTGTAGTAACTCTAGTTGTGCCTATGTTTGTCAGTTTCATTAACAAATCACAATTAGTAGCAGATTGAGGACTAAAATGTTCAAGCGCTAAAGTATGAAACCAGCATGTGTGTGTACACATGCTAGAAAGTTTGTGCATAGATGCTGAGAGCTGAGATTCTCAAGTCTAGTTTGATTTTGGTAAATGACAGAGTTGGCACAAGAAGTTGGGTGCGATTGCTTACGCTGCTGAGCTGGACGGAGGTGACGCCAGGTCAAACGCATGCCTGGATCATGTTACCCCGACACTAACATTCATGCAGAACCCCAGACCGTAACCGGGCCCTCAGCCCAACACAACGAGAACCGCTTTCTCCAAGCGTAAAAGCCACAACATCTGCGTTCAAGATGGAGATAAACGTATTATGAAGAGTGAAGGAGTCAGACATGACAGAAGAGCTCTCGAACAGGAGATCTAGACGTGTGCTGCTCTTTGGTGTGTCTTTGCACGAAATCATGATAGAAAGAGCTCTTGATTTACCAGCGGTTCTTCAAAATACTCTTACTAATACTTTGTTGAGCTGATGTTGTCTAGCCAATGGAAGACAAGGGGAGAAACCTGGTTAAAAACACTTATGCCTGGTGACAGAATTTACACTCTTCTTAAAGAGAATTGAGGTTAGATATATTTGGCTTCCAATATTGGTCATTTAAAGGTTTGTGTTCAATATTCATTTCTATATTCATTTATACGTTTTATATGCATTCAGAGGTTTGGGGTTGGTAATGTTTTAGTCTCTTCTGCTCACCAAGGCTGCATTTGTTTGATCTGAAATACTGTAAAAAACAGTTATTTTTATCTCACAATTCATACTTTGTTTCTCAGAATTCTGAAGAAAATGTTAGAACTGTCAAATAGAATTTCAGAATTCTGTCTTTCTTTCTGGCAGTTCTCACAATTAAGACTTTTTATTGCAACTGCGTGTTTACATCTTACAATTTGAAGTTTATATCTCACAGTTCTTTGTTCTTCCAATTCAGCATTTGTATCTCACAATTCGGCATTTATTTGTGGCAAGTTTTTGTTTATATCTTCCAGTTCCTTGTATATATCTCACATTGTATATATCTCTCATTCTGCATTTATCTTCCATTTTTTTATTTATTTTTAGCGTTAGTTGTTTTCTTTATGTCTCACAATTCAGTGATCTCACAATTTTCATATCCTGAAATTCTGCATTTATTTGTCACAATTCTTTGTTTATATCTCACAATTCAGCATTTATATCTTGCAATAGTTTATATTTGCAATTCTGTGTTAGTCTTCCATATTTTTTATTTATATTGTGCAGTTCTGCATTTATTTCTTGCAATTTAGCGTTTGTCGTAATTCTTTGTTTATATCTCACAATTTCTATATTCCACAGTTCAGCTTTTATTTGGCACAATTCTTTGTTTATATCTCACATTTCAGCATTTATATCTTCCAGTTTATGTTTGCAATTCTGTGTTTATCTTCCATAATTTTTAGTTATATTTTGCAATTTTTCCTTTATTTGTAATTTTTTTTTAATATCTTGCAATTTAGCATTTGTCGTAATTATTTGATTATATCTCAAAAGTCATTCTTTATATCAATTTTATATTTCACAATTCTGCATTTATATCTTTCAGTAGTTTATAATTGCAATTCTGTGTTTATCTTTCATATTTTTTTATATTGTCGCAATTATTTGTTTATATCTCACAGTTCAGTTTTTAAATCCCAAAATGTTTATCTCACATTCTTTTATTTGTCGCAATTCACTTTTTATCTCACAATTTTGCAGTTATATCTTGTAGTTGTTTATTTTTTGCAATTCTTTGTTTATATCTCACAATTGTTTATTTCCCAATTCTGCATTTATTTGTCACAATTCTTTGTTTATATCTCACAATTCCACATTTATATCTCACAATTGTTTATATTTCGCAATTCAGTTTATCTTCAATTTTTTTATTGCAATTCTGCGTTTATATTTTGCAATTCTGTTTATCTTCCATTTTTATTTATATCTTGCAATTCTGCGTTTATTTTTTGCACAATTCTGCATTTATTTGTTGCAATTCTTTGTCTATATTACACAATTCAGTGTTTTGTATCTTGCAATTCTGAATTTATCTTCCAATTTTCAATTTATATCTTGCAGTTTTGCATTTATTTGATGCATTTTGTTCTATATCTGCCAGTTTCTGTTTATATCTTGCCATTTAGTTTGTCACAGTTCTTTGTTCATATCTTCTTTGCTTGCATCTCACAATTGTGCATATTTGTAATTCTGCATTTATTTCTCGCCATACTTTATCTCATAATTTCAGCATTTATTTCTTGCAATTGTTAATTTTTAACTCACAGTTCTGAATTTATATCTCACAATTCTTTGCAATTTTCTTTTTTTATATCTCACAGTTCAGTGTTTATATCTCACAATTTATTATATTTCACAGTTCTTCTTTTATTTGTTGCAATTCTTTGTCTATATCTCACAGTTTTGTTTATCTTTGTTTTTTTTATATTTATTTTTTTTGCAATTCTTTGTTTATATCTCACAGTTGAGCATTTATATATTGCATGTCTTTATATCTCACAATTCTGTTTGTCTTCAATTTATTTATATCTTGCAATTCTGCGTTTTTTGCCATCCTTTATATTTTGCAATTAAATTTTGTATCTTGTTCGTATCTTGTTTCTGTTTATATCTTGCAATTCTCAGTTTATTTGTCACAGTTCTTTGTTCATATCTTCTTTGCTTCTTTGCTTATATATCACGATTTTGCATATTTGCAATTCTGCATTTATTTCTCGCCATACTTTATCTCATAATTTCAGCATTTATTTCTTGCAATTGTTAGTTTTTAACTCACAGTTCTGAATTTATATCTCACAATTCTTTGCATTTATTTTTGCAGAATTAAGAGATATAAAGTCAGAATTAACAATATAAATATTTTTAACAATAAACATGTATTTACTGACACTTTTGGTCAATTTAATGCATCCTACTAAACAAAAAAAAGTATCTTTTTTTTTTTTTTTTTGGAGGAAAGGGCTTTAGGGTCCGCTGACTATAATGGCTTTTTCTTTGTGGGTGCACACACATGTTAATGGAAGCCAACCCTCACGGCTCACAGGAGCCAAAAACAACAGCAGCCGTATGAAGTAGATGTGAGCCAGAGCCGAGATCGAGCCGCTGAGATCTGCACTGACTGCATTAGTGTTTGGCCGCTTCACTGAACAGCAGCACACTCTTACGCCATGCCTTACGCAAACCCTGCCTGACATCTCATAGGCTCATCAAAACATACCATTACCCAGTTGTTTAATATAAAAAGACTTTTATCAGACGTAAAGAGCAATGACTAAGCATTGAAGAAATTAAAAACTGATCTTGAGTTTTGTAAGAGAAGAACAGACACTGACTTTTCCTTGTCTCTTTAATCTCATTACAGTGTTTGCTGTTTGTAAGGCAGAAATGTATTTATAATTCTTTTGTTCTCAACCACTTAACATATAGACTTCATCCCAAATTTGTCTTGTAGATCATTTCTGTTTTGGGTGTAGTATCTTGATTATATAATGTCTGAAAATTTCTTGTAAACTTACAATAATTATATTTTGATTATTTTTATTCAGTCACATATAGTTATTTAGCAATTAAAGTGTGTATCACATGCATATTTACTTTCAGTTTTATTCTCTATACAGTTCTATTAACATTTGTATTTTATCACAGCAATGTAATTTGGTGGTTACTAGTATTATATTGGCAACAGGGTTATTATAGTTAAATAAAACTAATAACAAACAATAAATAAGTAAATACATGGAATGAAAATAAACTGACAAATTAAATATAAAAACAGCAGCATTTCTTATTTTAATTTAGTTTAACTAAAACTCAAATAAAAAAAAAACTATACAAACATATGAATAAAAAATAAACTAAAAAACTAGAAATGGCAAAAACACACAATAAAATGACTAAATATTTAACAAATGTTACAATGAAAAGAGAAAATGTAAAGATAAAAGCTGGTTAAATTAATAATAAAAATAAAACTAGATTAAAAAAACGCTTGTCAAGACAGACTTTAAGTTGGCTTGAAAAAGCCTGATCAGAAAGTGTGAAACAGTGTAAAAGTTTTAGAAATTGTATGGTTTTCAGTCCAAAAAAAGAGTTTAAAATAGATTGAATGTTTAAAGCTTGAATGTTTTTGAAGGCAATACAGTCTCTCAGATGAATGGATGGATAAATGGATAGATAGCATGTTTTTAACTTATTTAGCATGTTAATAGCATGTAGCTAGCATGATTAACATGTCAATAGTGTGTTGCTAGCATGTTGGTATCATGTTGTTAGCATCATTAACATGTTGCTAGCATGATTAGCAAGGCACTAGCATGTTTCTAGCATTATTCACATGTTAGGATATTAACATGTTTCTAGCCTAACTAGCATGTTGTTGTTAGCATGATTAACAAGTTATTAACAGGTTTCTAACATGATTTACCTGTTACTAGCATTAGTAGAATGTGGCTAGCATGATGTTAGCATTGGTAGTCTGTTGTTAGCATGATTAGCATGTTAACATGTTTTTAGCCTAATTAGCATGTTGTAATCATGCTTCTAGCATGATTAGCACATTGTTAGCATTTTCCTAGCATGATTAGCAAGTTATTAGCGTGTTACTACTAGCATGTTTCTAACATGATTAGCCTGTTACTAGCTTGTTACTAGCATGATTATAATGTTGCTAACATGCTGTTAGCATTAGTAGCCTGTTGTTAGCATGACTAGAAAGTTACTAGCATATTTCTAGCATGATTAGCATGTTGTTAACATGTTTTAGCCTAATTAGCATGTTGTTCTCATGCTTCTAGCATGATTAGCACATTGTTAGCATTTTCCTAGCATGATTAGCAAGTTATTAGCGTGTTACTACTAGCATGTTTCTAACATGATTAGCCTGTTACTAGCCTGTTACTACCATGATTACAATGTTGCTAGCATGCTGTTAGCATTAGTAGCCTGTTGTTAGCATGATTAGCAAGTTACTAGCATGTTTCTAGCATGATTAGCATGTTGTTAACTTGTTTTTAGCCTAGTTAGCATGTGGTTATCATGCTTCTAGCATGATTAGCACATTGTTAGCATTTTCCTAGCATGATTAGCAAGTTATTAGCGTGTTACTACTAGCATGTTTCTAACACGATTAGCCTGTTACTAGCTTGTTACTAGCATGATTGTAATGTCGCTAACATGCAGTTAGCATTATTAGCCTGTTGTTAGCATGATTAGCAAGGCACTAGCATGTTTCTAGCATGATGTTGTTAGCCTGACATAATTGTAGTTGCTAGTCTTGGTTAGTTAGATTTCTCAAGCCATCTAAATTAATATCGCAGTGATGCTAACAATCCAGGAAAGTAAAATCTCATTTATATTGTGTTTTCTGCAGCGTGTGTAAACTCACATATTCACATTTCAAAGCAGTACTTGTGTAATTAATCATATTGATATTTAACAGATGCTTTTATCCAAAGTTTGAGATGGAGCCACAGAATTGTCCATTAGAGCTGATCTGTGGATAGAGACGACCACAAAACTGGTTCATATCAAAGACATGAAGTCAAACTTGGACTTGTGGTGAGAGTTCGAGCTAAACACACATCAGAAGAGCATTACAGTAATATTTCATTACCGTCTTCTAATGAGAAGCAGCTACTAGTCCAAGGTTTGTTCTGAATGGCTGCGTGACGGCGTCTAATGTCATGCTTCGTCATCATTGGCATTATTATAAACAAACCCAAGCGTATTTCTAATATGTGTTTCAGAGAACCAGTTTCCCCCTCCAAGGACAATTATTTGATCCTTTTTTCTATTTCTTACAAGCTGCTTATGGTTTAAAGTTTAATATTTTTCATTGTGATGCTTGTGTGTTTGATACTCCTGTTTTTGAGAAGTAACCCGAGGCAAGAAATATCAAACAGCACTCTTTATGACTTTCATTTTCTTCTAGTCTTTCACTCCAAGCAGCTGTTAACTTGAGAACCAGATCTCTGAGTCGCATCAGTTTGATTTGTCAATCATCTGCTTTATATAAAACACACTTTTTATCTCACATTTATGAGTTTAAATATCGTTGATATTAAATATGGAAATCATTTTTGTTTATGTTGCAATTCTAAAAAAAGAAAAAAAAGTTTATTTTTTTGTTGCTTCTTTTTGTTTCCAGAAAATAAATAAATAAATAAATAAATGTGACTTTTAATCTCACAATTCCCACTTTTTATCACAATTATGAGATTAAATATCTCTAACATTTTTTTTATAGAATTGCAAGATATAAACTCACAATTCAGAATTGTTTTCTTGTTTATATGTTGCAGTTCTGACCTTTTTTTCACAAATTTATAGATCGCAATTCAGATTTTTTTTTTTTTTTTGTCGTTGCAGTTTGTTTTCAGAAAAGAAACAAATTAGAATTTTTTTTCTCACAATTAGGACTTTTTTCTAGCAAACTGACTTTTCCGTTTATTTTCTGTCATCAGATAAAACAAAATAAAATCTGACAATTTAGACTTTTATATCACAGTTTTATGTCCATATATTTCAAAATCATAGCTTTTTTCATAGAATTGCGAGACATAAAGTCACAATTCAGAATATTGTTCTTGTTTATATTTGTTTTTACAAATTTATAGCTCACAATTCTGATTTTTTTCTTACAATTAGTTTTTTTTTCTTTATTTTTGTTGTTGTTGCATTTTTTTTCCAGAAAATAAATAAATAAATAAATGTGACTTTTTTTCTTACAATTAGGACTTTTTTTCTAGCAAACTGACTTTTCCGTTTATTTTCTGTCATCAGATAAAACAAAATAAAATCTCACAATTCAGACATTTATATCACAGTTATGAGTTCATATATATCTCAAAATCCTAGCTTTTTTCATAGAATTGCAAGATATAAAGTCATTATTCAGATTAAAAAAAATATTTTGCAGTCCAGCTTTTTGTTCACTTAACTGCTTATTTATATCTCATTTATATCTCTTGTTGTTGCATTTTGTTTCTAGAAATGATTTTTTATATAATTTAATTTAATATTTAAATATCTCAAAATACATTTTTATATAATTGCGAGACATAATCTCAAAATTCAGATTTTTTTTTCTTGTTTATGTTGCAGTTCTGACCCTTTTTTATTTTTTTTATTTTTTTATTTTTTACAAATGTATTGCTTGCAATTCAGATTTTTTCTGACAATTAGGACCTTCTTTTGCAAACTGATTTTTCTGTTCATTTCCTGTCATCAGGTGAAACAAAATAAACAAATCTCACAATTTAGACTTTTAAATCACAGTGATATGTTCTTTTTTATATATAATTGCGAGACATAAACTCACAATTCAGATTTTTTTCTTGTTTATATGTTGCAGTTCTGACCTTTTTAACAGATTTATAGCTCGCAATTTAGATTTTTTTTTCTTATAATTCTTTCTTTTGTTGTTGCATTTTGTTTCCAGAAAATAAATAAATAAGTGTGACTTTTTTCTTACAATTAGGGTTTTTCCTTGCAAACTGACTTTTGCGTTTAATTTCTGTCATCAGATGAAACTAAATAAATAAAATCTCACAATTTAGACTTTTATATCACAGTTATATGTTCTTTTTTCATAGAATTGCGAGAGATAAACTCATAATTCAGATTTTTTTTCTTGTTTAAATGTTGCAGTTCTGAACTTTTTTCATAATTTTATAACTCGCAATTTAGATTTTTTTTCTTACAATTCTTTCTCTTTTTTTTGTTGCATTTTGTTTCCAGAAAATAAATAAATTTGACTTTTTCTCACAATTAGGACTTTTTTCTTGCAAACTGACTTTTCTGTTTATTTTCTGTCATCAGATGAAACCAAATAAATAAAATCTCACAATTCAGACTTTTATATAACAGTTATGTTCTTTTTTTCATAGAATTGCGAGATATAAACTCAAAATTATTATTATTTTTTTTTATATTTTGCAGTCCTGCCTTTCGTTCATTTAACTGTTCATTTATATCTCTTGTTGTTGCATTTTGTACTTTTATATCACAGCTATATGTTCTTTTTTTTTCATAAAATTGCGAGAGATAAACTCACAATTCAGATTTTTTTCTTGCGAATATGTTGCAGTTCTGACCTTTTTTCACAAATTTATAGCTCGCTATCTAGATTTTTTTTTCTTAAAATTCTTTCTTTTTTTGTTGCACTTTTTTTTTTTTACACAAAATAAATAAATACATTTTAAAAAAGTGACTTTTTTCTCACAATTAGGACTTTTTCCTTGCAAACTGACTTTTCAGGGTTTTTTTCTGTCATCTGATGAAACAAAATAAATAAAATCTCACAGTTTAGACTTTTATATCACAGTTATATGTTCTTTTTTCATATAATTGTGAGACATAAACTAACAATTCTGAATTTTTTCTTGTTTATATGTTGCAGTTCTGACTTTTTTTTGTTTACAAATGTATTGCTTGCAATTTAGATTTTTTTTGTAGTTGTTGCATTTTGTTTCCAGAAAATAAATAAATAAATAAATGTGACTTTTTTGCAAACTGACTTTTCCATTTATTTTCTGTCATCAGAAAATTTTTACTTTTTTCTTGCAGTTCTGTTTTTTTTCTGTCATCAAATGAAACTAAATAAATAAAATCTCACAATTCAGACTTTTATATCACAGTTATATGTTTATACATCTCAAAATCATAGCTTTTTTTCATAGAATTGCAAGATATAAACTCACTATTCAGATTTTTCTTGTTTATATTTTGCAGTCCTGCCTTTTTTCACTGCATATTTATATCTCACAATTCCGATTTTTTTCTCTCAGAAGTTTACGTCTGACTTTTTTTGATGCATTTTGTTTGCAGAAAATAAGTAAATAAATAAATAAATGTGACATTGGTCTCACAAATAGGAGTTTTTTCTTGCAATTGTGAAAATATGTCTCAAAGTTTCTTAGTTTACATCTCGTAATTCTTCTTCTCCTTTTTTATTTTTGCAAAAAAAAAAGGTAATTGCAACTTTTTATTTTTCAATTATATTTTTTCTTGTAATTTTAAGTCAGAATTGTGAGATATAAACTCAGAATCTCTTTTTCTTGAAATTGAAGTTTATATTTCGCAGTTCTGTTTATTCTCTGCCATTAATGGAAACTAAATAAATAAATAAATAAATAAAATCTCACAATTCAGACTTTTTGTCTTGCAATCCTTAAGAATTGTCAAACTCATAACTGTGAGAAAAATGTCAGCATTGTGGGATAACAAAGTCTCAATTTTTTTTCTTTCTTTTGTTTTCCATAAAACAAAAAACATTTTGCATGAACTCTTTCTTCTACAGTGTATTTGTGAATTAAAAATATACATTTTTCTGGACTCTGGTTATAATTCAGATATTAAATACTGTCTGAGACATTGACATCTACACTTCAGGAAGCTGACAGACAAACATGAAGCACTCTTGCTTTATCCGATCCGTCAGCACTTTCCTTTGTTTTTCTGTGGGTCAGCCGAGGTTTGCTGTCCGTATGCAGTCAGCATCAACTATAGCCTTCAAATGTGCATTGTTTAGTAATGTCTGATCTGAGATCAGCTCTTCCTCCATTAGCCCTAATGCCTGTGCTGTTTAATGTGTAAGAACTGACTGTGAATCAGTAGCCAATGCTTGAGACTCAATGTGTTCCTGCCAGAAAGGAAACGGCAGCTGAAGCGCACATTTGGAAACACCTGGCGTTCATATTGTGTGTATGAGATGCACATGCAAAACACAAACAATTGCTCAGATTCAACTCTAACACATATCTAACTTTCAAATCCTGGAAAACAGCTGAGCGGCAAATTTTGTGTGAATTTTTTAGATCACAATCAAATGTTCCTAAAAGTGATTGTAGAGACTGGATGGTTTTAGTTTATCACATAAACTTGCTCCACTAATGTTTAACAATGAGAACGGGCCAAATACTTGATTTATTAATTTTTTTAAATAAATGTGCATATGTTCAATAATGTGCATAATCAATCATTTAAAACCTGAAAAATGCATTTTTGCAATTTTAAAAGCATTGAGTTTGTGCTATATTTCTTATTCATAATATAATGTAATAAATGTAATATAATGTATTAATGCTATACAATTAGAAGCTTATCATTATATGATTAAACAATTAAGATGTGTACTCATAGAAATTACTAAAGTAGTCAAACCTGTTCATTAGAAGGTGTCACAATACTTTTGCCAATATAGTGCATAACCAATATATCCTGTATTTTTTTTTAAATAAAATACTTAATTTTTAACAATAAATGAATTAGCAAAATCAAGTGACTTTTTGTAAAATTTGTAAATAATATACACATTTCTTTAATGATTAAAATATGATTATTTTATTTTATATATATATTTTTTTAATTTGTAAAAAAAGAAGTACTTTTTACTCTTAATGCTTTTAAAAATATTGCTTTGTTGCTATATTTCTTGTTTCTAATATAGTGTAATATATACGCATTTTTATATAATGATTAAAATTTGTATTTTATTTTATAATATTTTTGCAAAATAGTTTTAAGTTTTACTTTAAAATTCGTAAAAAATGTTTTTTTTTTATTACTTTTATTGCTTTTAAAATATTGCTTTGCTTGTAACTACATTTATTGTTTCTAATATAATATAATATAAAATATTCATTTTTTTATATAATGATTAAAATAGTAGTATTTTATTTTATAATATTTCGGTTAAGTAGTTTTTACTTTAAAATTAGTAAAAAAAAATGCTTTTACTTTTTACATTTTAAACATTGGTTTTGTTGTTGCTATATTTCTTATTTCTAATATAAAATAATATAATATAATACACAATTTGTTTATATAATGATTAAACTGTAGTATTTTATTTTATAATATTTCTGTAAAATAGCTTTTTTAACTTTAAAATTGGTAAAAAAAAAAGTTTTTTACTTGTATATATAATACATTTCTTGTAATGGCTTAAAAAACTTTATTATTCAAAACTGCATATTTATTTCTCTTTATATTTCACACAGTAAATTAATGCAACTAATATATATTACAATGTGAATATATTTCATTCAAATTGATTTTTTTGAAAGCATCAAATATTAAAAGTTATTATTAAACCAATTATTCATTATTTATTTGAATTGAATACTAATTATTTATTTATTAATAAATGTATTAATAATTAATAAATAATTACAAATAATTGGCAGGTCATACATTGAATTAAACACGAACTTCTAATTTAGAATGAATGAATGAATGAATAAATTAATAAATAAATACTGTTTAGTAAAACATAATCAAATAATCTTTGCTTTTACTTAGATAAAATATTTTTACAGCAAATTATTGTTGTATTTTTTTAGAGTAAGTGTTATATTTCTTCATATGAAAGCTTGTTTGCAATGGCAATTATGAAAGAAATTATAATTGTATTTATTTTTATGGCAACCCTTTATTATTGCTTGAGTAAATGTTGTCAAATTGTGATTTGTCTTTTTTTATTCATTATTTATTTGAATTAAATAATAATTATTTATTTATTGCATTTTATTGTATTTTTTTATTATTGAAATTAAATTAATTAAAAATAAAATCACTGTTTTGAAACCTGGATTTCTCAGCCGTAAACTTGATTTGTTGTTACTTAAAAAATATAATATAATATTGTAACATTTAAATATATTTGTTGTTATATAATTGTTATATAATGCATATAATATATATATATATATATATATATATATATATATATATATATATATATATATTGTTGTTTTTTGAAGTGTGGCTTAAGATTAATTACCAAAATACGGTTTAGTGGCATGAATGAGCATTCCAGCGTTTATCAGGCGTTCTGGCGTCTCAATACTGCCGTGTTTACTCTGCGTTTCTGTGCGATGCCGTAAACCCAACCTGTGCCAAAAATGACATCTCTCTCCTAATAAATCTGAGCCAGTAAAAAGGCGTCCGTCTCTCAGCGCTGGAACACAGAAACAAGCAGCGGTTCTGTGGAGGTGAAGTTAGAGATGAAAGCACTTGATCAACAGCTGCTCTGCTTTAGAAAGTCAGACGCCTGCTGCGCGAGAGATGATAATTTGTCAAAAGTTTTAGTTCCGCACTCACAACAGCATTGCTTTTTTTGCTTTTTATGTATTTCTGACCAGTGTTGGGGAAAGTTACTTTTAAAAGTAATGCGTTGCAATATTAAGTTACTCCCTAAAAAAGTAACTAATTATGTTACTTAGTTACTTTTTTTTAGAAAGTAATGCGTTCCGTTACTTTTGCGTTACTTTTTAAATCTGGGCAGGGCTTGTTGGTTTGTTTTACATATAAAAAGTTCCATTTTTAGCAAATGTAAAAGCCTTTTCACAACAAAAGCCTCAGGCTTAGAGAAAAGTATTGACATCTGTGAATTGTTTATATGTTTATGTTGTTTATATTTTGCAATCCTGGCTTTTCACTGCATATTTATATCTCACAATTCAGATTTTTTTCTCAGAAGTTTGCATCTTACAATTTTTTTATGTGACTTTTTTTCACAATTAGGACTTTTTTCTTGCATTTGTGAAAATATATCTCAAAATGTCTTAGATTACATCTCGCAATTCGTTTTTTTTTTTTTTTTGCAAAAAAAGTAATTGCAACTTCTTATGTTTCAATTACGTTAAATACTTTAAAATTTGTAAAAAAAAATTTTTACTTTTAATGCTGTTAAAAATATTGTTTGTATGTTGCTATATCTCTTGTTTATAATATAATACAATATCATATAATATATGAAATTTTAAATTTAACGATTAAAATATAAGTATTTTAATTTATAATATTTTCGTAAAATTGCTTTTGTTTTTTACTTTAAAATTTGTAAAAAAAAAATAAAAAAATAAAAAATAAACTTTTTTGCATTACATGCTTTTAAAATACTGCGTTGCTTGTTTATAATCTAATCTAATATAATAGCCACATTTTTTTTATTTAATGATTAAAATTGTATTTTATTTTTTATAAATTGTGTCAAATTGCTTTTACTTTTTACTTTAATGCTTTAAAAATAAGCATCTACAGTTTACTAAATAAACTAAATACATCCCGCAATTCTTTTTTTTTTTTTTTTTTTTGTTGTTGTTCTTTTTTTGGCCAAAATAGTAATTGCAACTTTTTATCTTTCAATTATATTTTTTCTTGTAAATTTTAAGTCAGAATTTTGAGCTATAACCTCTGAAAAAATGACTTTTTTCTTGAAATTGAAGTATGATATTAAACTAAATAAATAAAATCTCACAAATTCAGACTTTTTGTCTTGCAATCCTTAAGAATTGTGAAACTCATAACCGTGAAAAATATGTCAGCATTGTGGGATAAAAAAGTCTCAATTTTTGTTTATTAGAAATGCTTTTGTTTTCCATTAAAAAAATAACATTTTGCATGAATAGCATCTAAAACAAATGTTAGATTATTTTGAGGAATTTGTGCTTATTAGTGTGGACGAATTGGATCATCGAAGGTCGGCATCAAAGACATCGGTTAATAAAATGGGATTAAATACATAAAGGATATTTGTATTATTATTTAATTATTGCAGGTTTGTGTTGAATTTCACTGTTTTTATTCATTTTTAGGAATACTGTATCTGTTTTTTAGTGAGTGAGATGAATTAATGCATGTTCACATTTATTCTAGAACTAAAGTAACATCTTACTCACAATTTCTCTCAACATGGAGACATGAGAGCTTTTAATCAATAAATGGGGGAAAGTAACTCTTTCAATTTGTCAATTAAAAAGTAATGCGTTACTTTACTAGTTACTTGAAAAAAGTCATATTATTACGTAATTGCGTTACTTGTAATGCGTTAACCCCAACACTGTTTGTGATCAATGCAATCATGCAGTTACACAATCGCAGCACTTCATTTGCACCTCCTGCTGAGTGAATTAATAAAGTATTGTTCATCTGTCATCGTACCGTACGGCTGCCAGCTATGAGACTAAACGGCCGAGCGCGCTCCGTTCTGTTTGTCTTAATATTTTTTTGTCGCAGATAAAGATCGGCTTCCTCAGGACGCGTTTGTAGCTGCTCTCTAAAAATACTCCACTTTGTCCTACATGGTTTTATGCGTAACTTCTAACAAAGGCTAGATGTGACCCTCGGTTTCCTCAAGGTCTCTGACACTGACAACCACTTCAGAGTTTCAGAAAACACTTAAAAGTTCATCAAGGATGCATTCAATTGTTGTAAAGATGTTTATAATGTTACAAGCAAATGCTGTTCTTTTCTAAGTTTCTATTCATCTGTGAATTCTGAAAAATAAATTGCATGACCATTTCCACAAGGATATTGTGCAGCACAAGTGTTTTCAATATTGATAATAATCTGAAATGTTTGTTAAGCAGGAAATTGGCATATTAGAATTATTTCTGAAGGATCATGTGAGACTGAAGACTGCAGTAATGATGCTGAAAATGCAGCTTTGATCACAGAAATAAATTACAGTTTAGTAGATATGCACATAGACAAAGGGTATTTTTAATTCTAATAATATTTCACATTTTTTACTATATTTCTTATCAGATAAATACCGCCTTGGTGACCAGAAGAGACTTTTTTCAAAAAAGTTTGAACAGAAGTTTACATATTCAGATTTTTATGTATCCATTTAATGGTTGGAAAATGCAATAAATACACATTAATATAGTGTAGGACTTACTTTAAAACTATTTTCAGTCAGAAACTGCTAGTACATTTCACTAGTAATTACAAATAATTGTCGGGTCGTACATTGATTAAAACATGCTTTAACTTAAAATATTTGCTAAAATCTATATCAGTAATGATGCTGAAAATTCAGCTTTGATCACAAAAAATAAATTACTTTTTAATAGATATTCACATAGACAAAAGTTATTTTTAATTATAATAATATTTCACATTTTTTACTGTATTTTTGATCAGATAAATGCTGCCTTAGTGAGCAGAAGAGACTTTTTTCAAATACATTTTAAAAGCCTTAAACATTTTGAACAGTAGTGCATGTATTCAGATTTTTCTTTATTTATTTAATGGTTAAAAAAAATCAATAAATACACATTAAAATAGTTTAGGACTTACTTTAAACCTATTTTCAGTCAGAAATTGCTAGTAAATTTAATTACAATTACAAAGAATTGTCGGGTCGTATGTTGATTAAAACATTAACTGTTGAAAGAATTTTCTTTTTTTTTTGTGTAAAACATAATCCAATACTATTTGCTTTAACTTTAAATATTTTTTTCTGTATAAATTAATGAAAAAGAAAGAATGAATAAGTAATAGAATTTCGTACCTTTTAAAATAAAATAAAATAAAAAATGATAATAATAATTTGAAATAAAAGAAAATAAATAGAACATTTAGCTAAAAAAAAAACACAAATAATTACAAATAATTGGCAGATTATGTATTTTTTATTGGCAGGTTTTATTTGTCACTCTGGGGTGGAATAGGCTTTTATACCTTATAAAATAAAATAAAAATTTAGCTAGAAAATTTCACAAATAATTACAAATAATTGGCAGGTCATACATTGAATTAAGCATAAACTTCTGAATTTGAATGAAAGAATACATAAATATTTTATTAAAAAAAAACTTTTTTATTATTGCATAGATGCTTCTCATAATTGTGACTTTGACTTTATATCTCAGAATGTGAATTTATTTGACACAAATGTTCTTATTTTAAGCTTTATCTCACAATTACATGTTTTATTTTTAACTCTGTGGAGGAAATAGAATTTTGTACCTTATAAAATAAAATAAAATAAAATAAAATAAATGAAAATCATAATTTAAAATAAAATAGAAAATTTAGCTAAAATAATCGCAAATAATTACAAATAATTGGCGGGGTATATTTTTTACTCTGGTGGAATAGGCTTTCATACCTAAAATAAAATAAAGTAAAATAAAATAAATGAAATTAAACTCATAAAAATGTATTAAACATGAACTTCTGAATTAGAATGAATGAATAAAAGAATAAATAAATATTTTATTTAAAGAACTTTTTTATATTTTTTTTATAGATGTGACTCATAATTGTGACTTTGACTTTATATCTCAGAATGGGAATTTATTTTACACAAATTTATTTTAAGCTTTATCTCACAATTACTTGTTTTTTTTTTAATCTGTGGAGGAAATATAATTTCATACCTTAAAATAAAATAAATATAAAATACAATAAAATAAAATATAAAAAATAAAAAATGACAATAATAATAAAAAAAGTTGTTACCAGTAAATCTATGCGAATTCCTTGTTTTATTTTTTACTCTGTGGAGGAAATAGAATTGTGTACCTTTTAAATTAAATTAAATTAAATTCAATAAATACAAAATGACAATAATACACTTTTTTCTTAAAGTTACCTGTAAATCTATGTGAATTACTTGTTTTATTTTTTACTCTGTGGAGGAAATAGAATTTCATACCTTAAAATAAAATAAAATATAAAATAAATTAAATAAATAAAAAATGACAATAATAAAAAAAAATAAAATAAAAAGTTTTTACCAGTAAATCTATGTGAATTACTTGTTTTATTTTTTTACTCTGTGGAGGAAATAGAATTTCATACCTTAAAATAAAATAAAACAATAAATAAATAAATAATTAAAATCAAATATAAAATAAATTAAATAAATAAAAAATGACAATAAAAAAAAATAAAAATAAGTTTTTGCCAGTAAATCTATGTGAATTACATGTTTTATTTTTTTACTCTGTGAAGGAAATAGAATTTCATACCTTAAAAATAAAATAAAACAAAAATAAAATAAAATAAAAATAAAATCACATATAAAATAAATTAAATAAATAAAAAATGACAATAATAATAATAATAAAAAAGTTGTTACCAGTAAATCTGTGAATTTATTTTTTATTTTTTACTCTGTGGAGGAAATAGAATTTCATACCTTAAAATAAAACAAAAAAATAAAATTAAATATAAAATAAAATCACATATAAAATAAATTAAATAAATAAAAATTGACAATAATAAAAAATAAAAAAGTTGTTACCTGTAAATCTATGTGAATTACTTGTTTTATTTTTTACCCTGTGAAGGAAATAGAATTTCATACCTTAAAAATAAAACAATACAAAAATAAAATAAAATAAAATATAAAATAAAATCACATATAAAATAAATTAAATAAATAAAAAATGACAATAATAATAAAAAAAAAAGTTGTTACCAGTAAATCTATGTGAATTACTTGTTTTATTTTTTACTCTGTGAAGGAAATAGAATTTCATACCTTAAAATAAAACAAAAAAATTAAATTAAATATAAAATAAAATCACATATAAAATAAATTAAATAAATAAAAATTGACAATAATAAAAAATAAAAAAGTTGTTATCTGTAAATCTATGTGAATTACTTGTTTTATTTTTTACCCTGTGAAGGAAATAGAATTTCATACCTTAAAAATAAAACAATACAAAAATAAAATAAAATAAAATATAAAATAAAATCACATATAAAATAAATTAAATAAATAAAAAATGACAATAATAATAAAAAAAAAAGTTGTTACCAGTAAATCTGTGTGAATTACTTGTTTTATTTTTTACTCTGTGAAGGAAATAGAATTTCATACCTTAAAAATAAAACAATACAAAAATAAAATAAAATAAAATATAAAATAAAATCACATATAAAATAAATTAAATAAATAAAAAATGACAATAATAATAAAAAAAAAAGTTGTTACCAGTAAATCTGTGTGAATTACTTGTTTTATTTTTTACTCTGTGAAGGAAATAGAATTTCATACCTTAAAAATAAAACAATACAAAAATAAAATAAAATAAAATATAAAATAAAATCACATATAAAATAAATTAAATAAATAAAAAATGACAATAATAATTAAAAAAAAAGTTGTTACCAGTAAATCTGTGTGAATTACTTGTTTTATTTTTTACTCTGTGAAGGAAATAGAATTTCATACCTTAAAAATAAAATAAAACTAAACTAAACTAAAATAAAATATAAATAAAATCACATATAAAATAACTTAAATAAATAAAAAATGACAATAAAAAAAAATAAAAAAAAAAGTTGTTACCAGTAAATCTATGTAAATTTATTTTTTATTTTTTACTCTGTGGAGGAAATAGAATTTCATACCTTAAAATAAAATAAAGCAAAAAATAAAATTAAATATAAAATAAAATCACATATAAAATAAATTAAATAAATAAAAATTGACAATAATAAAAAATAAAAAAAGTTGTTACCAGTAAATCTATGTGAATTACTTGTTTTATTTTTACTCTGTGAAGGAAATAGAATTTCATACCTTAAAAATAAAATAAAACTAAAATAAAATATAAATAAAATCACATATAAAATAAATTAAATAAATAAAAAATGACAATAATAATAAAAAAAGGTTTTTTACCAGTAAATCTATGTGAATTTATTTTTTATTTTTTACTCTGTGGAGGAAATAGTATTTTGTAAAATAAAAAAAAATAAAAAATAACATTTAAAATAAATAAAATAAATAAAAATGACGATAATTAAAAAAAAAAAAGAAAAAAAAAAGTTTTTACCAGTAAATCTAGGTGAACAACCAGACGGATGGCTGAGTTTCAACAATAAGAAACCGCTGGATTTCTGTGAGGGCTTGTGTTTAGTTGGACTTTGCCTCAGGTTGATATTATGAAAACAATTGAGAATGAAAATGACGACCACATCTGAAAACATCTGAACCCAATCTCCCCAAATCCATGTAAGCAGAGAAGCTCCACACCTTCACCGTGAGTCGCCAGACAGAAGATAAGCCGCTTTATTTCCCTAGAAACCAACACCACCATCTCCATGTGTTCTCAGTCTCCCCACAAAGAAATATTCTGAAATCATCAGAGGTTCAGTGGAGCAGTCTTTGTTTAGGAGACCACCCTCCCGCCTCATCCTGAAGGGTTTCCTGAGCGTCATCGCGACGGCCTTGAGATCTCCACCTGAGACAACAGGACAAACCAGAACCGCTTCTAGACTTTAGATGTCAAATGTTGAAATGTTGAAATGCTTTACGAGCTGCGATGACTCTCCACGCCAACATCTGCGTTCTCCCATCGCCCTCCGTATCACAACTCAGATACAGCTCTTCCAAATATAGCATTAGATGTCCACAAGAAACTCTCTGAGCTTTGATCTTACACTCGAGACATATTTGCAATGTCTCTATAAGAAAAAACCCAAACATCTGGTGTCTGTTAGTAATTGGGCTTAACCAAAGTATTTGGAGACTCACCAGATAAAGGAAAGTGATGGCCT